>NW_013766271.1:0-835 GCF_000517525.1 Limulus polyphemus
CTTATAGGTGAATAAACACAGACGTAAAAATAAAATTTTCACATCAAATATATTTAAAACTAACCATCTTGGCCATATTTACAGGTGATAAACACAGACGTAAAAATAAAATCTTCACATCAAACATTCTACCATGGTTAAAACTAGAACTTAATCTCACCTAAAATTAATGGTAATCATGTCAAAACTAATTATTTCAAGTACTTAATGTAAATACATGTATCTTATTTATATAAACTACAAGCAATAGTACCCAGCTTTACTCGGGGTATTAAGTTGATATATTCTATGTGTGTATTCTGAACTAATTTTAGTATAGAAGAACAGTCAATAATAATTTAAACATTCTTATTTACCAGAAACATAAAAAAGAAGTTGTCAAGAAAGTATAGTAAATTAAGAATTATTTATCATCAATGAACTTTCTCGTTGCATTAAATATTTCACATTTATATTTGATATCACAAATTTCTAAAGCATTTTATCAGAATCTGTTATAATTTTTTACCGTTCAATTAATGTCTGCCCATTATGATTTTAGTGACGGGGGGTGCAAGAGGGCCGTGAAACCTAGTACGTGTAATGAATGTTGGTATGAGCTAAAAAATTAATAAATAAGCCTAAAGTAACGACAGTGTGAGATAACCTAGCCTAGAGCCAAGTGTATAAAATTAATCATGAAAGTAAAAATATCGATTCAATTTTAAACTTAAATCATTCTGAATTAAACTATTTTCTGTTATATAACCAACATTTTAAATAAAAACAAAGCTCTTTAATTAACAGAAACTATAAATTTGGAAATAATTTTTTTAATTTTGTAGTTCATATGTTG
>NW_013766272.1:0-835 GCF_000517525.1 Limulus polyphemus
TATACGTGATGTACGTTTTTTGGGTGGTGGTTAATGAAAGTGTTCGAAAACTCGTCATTAATTTCTTGACTACCTAATATTTTGTTTCCACGTCTGTTATGATATACATTCTTCTTTCCTTGTCCTCCTGTATCCACTAACATTCTTGCAGCTCCTTCAACAAATTTGTTGATGTCATAGATGATCATTTATGTTTGTTCTTATAGAACGTTGAAGCTATTCTTCAGGGAAAAAGCAAAGTTTTTACTAATATCGGGTTGGTTACGTGTATAGACATTAAAGTACCTATTTTTCCTTGCCTCCCGGTCCTGTATGTTTTATTTTTAGTATCACTAGCTCACGTGCAGCCGGTTAACTGGGTGGGTAGGATCTCTCAAGTGCTGAGATCCGACTATGCTATGATCCGAAAGATTGGCCGCACGACACCCTTCTGAATGATGCTTTACTTTTGTTAGAACCAGCACAACGTATTTTAAACGGTAACAGTGTATCTGTTCTGAACATTTGTTTACTTATTCACTTTTTGCACACAATAGAAACAATCCTCTCTAATATTGCAACACAAACTGTAGAGATAGGCAAATAGTCGGTGGCTACTCTTAACCAAATATTTGGTTTGATTGTCTTATAAAACACAAAGATCTTAATATATGAAAAGTGTTTGGTAGTACCACGTCTAGAACCTGGGGTCTTCAGTACGGTACAATTGGTCCTCACTACATATCTCCAATTAATGATTCATTCAGTTTGTTTTAAAAGTCTTATGTTATCCAGTAATATTTTTTTCTTCACAGAATTCCTACCATGGTTTTTCATTTGTTTTTAAATTATTTTC
>NW_013766273.1:0-834 GCF_000517525.1 Limulus polyphemus
GTTTCCTTAAGTCCGAGTGGATTAAATAGGGCCCAATAACTAGTATCGTTCTATGGCCCATTGTTGACTTTAGTCTGCAGTCAATGTGTTAATTAACTGATATATTTACAACATATCTACATGTGTTTCCTTTAGTCTGTCTGGATTAAATAGGTCTCACTAGCTAGTATTGTTCTATAACCCACTGTTGATATTAGTCTACTGTCAATGTGTTAATTATTCTCATATATTTACAACATATCTACATGTGTTTCCTTAAGTTTGAATGGATTAAATAGGACCCCTTAGCTTGTATCGTTCAATGACCCACTCTTGACTTCAGTCTTCACTCAATGTGTTAAGTAACTGGTATATTTACAACATATCTACATGTGTTTCCTTAAGTCCGAGTGGATTAAATAGGACCCAATAGCTAGTATCGTTCCTGGACCTTCTCTTGGTTTCAGTCTGCAGTCAATGTGTTATTTAACTCGTATATTTACAACATATCTACATTGGTTTCCATAAGTCCGAGTGGATTAAATAAACCCCAACAACTAGTATCGTTCTATAACACACTGTAGACTTTAGTCGGCAGCCAATGTGTTAATTAACTGATATATTTACAACATATTTACATGTGTTGCCTTAAGTCAGAGTGGACTAAATAGGACCCAATAGCTAGTATCGTTCTGTGGCCCACCGTTGACTTTATTCTGCAGTAAATGTGTTAATTAACTGATATATTTACAACATATCTACATGTGTATCCTTAAGTCCTAGTGAATTAAATAGGACCCAATAGCTAGTATCGTTCTATGACTCTCACTTGACTTTAGTCTGCAGCCATTGTGT
>NW_013766274.1:0-834 GCF_000517525.1 Limulus polyphemus
GACTCAGGACTCTACTGAATAGGCCAGCACATATTCGTTTTCGCTCACTTTCTGGGACAACACTCCTCCAATTCCGACATTACTAGCATCACAATCCAGTATGTACGGCTGTGAGGGATTTGGAAGCTTTAAAAGTGGAGAAGAGGCCAATTTTTCTTTCAGTGTCTTGAAAGCATGCTGGCAAGAAACTGTCCATTTTAACTTCTGGCCCTTTTTTGTGAAATCATGTATTGGAGCAGCTACAGTTGCAAAGTCCTTCACAAACTTCTGGTAATAGGTACAGAGTCACAAGAAACTTCTTGACTCTCCCACATTGTCTGGTGCTGGCCAATCACGCAATGCTTTCACCTTGTCAGGATCAGTTTGCACATCATGCCCACTTACAATGTGACTGAAGTAAAGCACCTTTTTCTGGAAAAAGTGGAATTTCTTGGGATGGAGTTTGAGGTTTGCTGCTTTCAAACGCTTGAATACTTCCTCACATTTAGAGAAATTGGCCACTGTTATAGGTACTACTTGATGACCTGTCACAAGTGACCTTCCAATCTTCAAATCCACTTCCTCTGCTTCCAAAATAATTGGGCTTCCTTGGGGATGTTCTTTTATTCTACCCCAAATTATCTTTTCTGACATATGGGGTAATGTAGTTGACTTGAGTGCTGTGACATGCAAATCAACAAATGCAGCAGCACTTATTGGAATCTGGTCTTTGTTGTTCTCAATCGTCATTTTATCAAAGTTAACTACACACTTACTCGGTAGTATGTAATCTAACACTAATATGCATTAGTCTTCAATGTCAGTCAAGTATACTTTCTTTCTGTTTCTTCATGC
>NW_013766275.1:0-833 GCF_000517525.1 Limulus polyphemus
TGGTTGATATCTACATTACAAAACTGTTTTATTGGTCTAGTGTAAAGGGGGGGGATATACATGGTTTACTTAAATATAAGTTAATTTCTAAGGCTTGATCGAACTCTATAAGAACGATGTTCTAGGTCTGGTTCTGTTCTTGGAGTTTCTTTCTTCAATGTTGACTGTGCTAAGTCTAGTAGCCACGAGCATTCACTGTTGGTCAACAATGAAATTCTTATTGCAAGCTTCTGTAAGGGCATGAAAAATCATACTTAAACCACACATCCTAATAGGTTGTCCACAGACCTTCCACTGTACGTGGATTTCGGCTTTCAACACTACTTTCAAATAGACACAAACTACAGAGGTTGACCGGAATCGCCGTGGTTCAAGTTGTTTTGACCATTTTTTTGTTGTTGAAGTTGTGGCTAACATTTTGTACTGTTACATAGTGAGCCCTCGACAAACACAATCCTCGATGTTTATCGTACTAGCCATACTGAAACCTATACCTAACTCTAACGTAACGGCGCTTAGGGTCTGATGTTTCTCTTCCGTAACCATAGCCCACACTTTACGGATGAGGATGCTTCCACGGATATATAACAGTAAATGCTTCCTTCTTCACGTGTTTTGGACATACATCGTTTATCAGGTTCGATTTGTGAATAGTCATCCTTGGAAAGGGTTTGTTTTTGAATTTCGCGCAAAGCTAAATGAGGGCTATCTGCGCTAGCCGTCCCTAATTTAGCAGTGTAAGACTAGGGGGAAGGCAGCTAGTCATCACCACCCCCCGCCAACTCTTGAACTACTCTTTTATCAACGAATAGTGGGATTGGCCATCACATTAT
>NW_013766276.1:0-1026 GCF_000517525.1 Limulus polyphemus
TTGTGTCTACTTATTGACAGTACAAAGTATTGTCAAATCTTGTGTCTTCTTATTGACAGTACACAGTATCGTTGAATATTGAGTCTTCTTATTGACAGTACACAGTATCGTTAAATCTTGTGTCCTCTTATTGACAGTACACACTATCGTTAAATCTTTAGTCTTTTTATAGATACTACACAGTATTTCTAAATCTTGTGTGTTCTTATTGATAATACACAGTATTAATAAAGCTTGTCTCTTCTTATTGACAGTACACAGTATTGTTAAATATTGTGTCTTCTTATTGAAAATACACAGTATCGTTAAATCTTGTGTCTTCTTTTTGACAGTACACAGTATCGTTAAATCTTGTGTCTTCTTATTGACAGTACACAGTATTGTTAAATCTTGTGTCTTCTTATTGACAGTACACAGTATTGTTAAATCTTGTGTCGTTTTATTGACAGTACACAGTATTGTTAAATCTTGAGTCTTCTTATTGAGAGTACACAGTATTGTTAAATCTTGTGTCTTCATATTGACAGTACACAGTATATTTAAATTTTGTGTCTTCTTATTGACAGGACATATTATTGTTAAATCTTCTGTTTTCTTACTGAAAGTACACATTATCGTTAAATCTTGTGTGTTCTTATTGATAGTACACAGTATTTATAAAGCTTGTGTCTTCTTATTGACAGTACACAGTATTGTTAAATATTGTGTCTTCTTATTGAAAATACACAGTATCGTTAAATCTTGTGTCTTCTTTTTGACAGTACACAGTATCGTTAAATCTTGTGTCTTCTTATTGACAGTACACATTATCGTTAAATCTTGTGTCTTCTTATTAACAGGACACATTATTGTTAAATCTTGTGTTTTCTTACTGACAGTACACATTATCGTTGAATATTGTGTCTTCTTATTGACAGTACACAGTATCGTTAAATCTTGTGTCTTCTTATTGACAGTACACAGTATCGTTAAATCTTGTGTCTTCTTATTGACAGTACACAGTATCGTTAAATCTTGTGTCTTCTT
>NW_013766277.1:0-835 GCF_000517525.1 Limulus polyphemus
CTCGTAATCTGCAGGTCATGGGTTTGAATCCAGTCACTGAACCTGCTTGCCCTTTCAGCTGTGGGGAGCATTATAATATGACAGACATTCCCACTCTTTGATCAGAGTATCTCAAGAGTTGGCAGTGGGTGGTATTGATAAGATGCCTTCTAAATTATTGATGACTAGAACAGATAACGCTAGAGTAATTTTAATAAAATTCAACAAACAAATATATATCCTAAGGGATGTCAAAATTCATATTTTCCATCTCCAGAGTTGTATAGCAAAGCTCAAAGGTTGAGAAGGGTCATACAGTGACAGTGTAAGCAATGCCTCAATTTTTGTTGTGCAAGTCATTACTCAAAGCTTAGAAAAACATTGACCACAGTTACTTTACTGTTTTGATTTTGAAGTGTAATTATAAATGGGGTGTACTAAAGCTTCAGAAAAGCTGTTTACCGCTCTTATTGTATTGTAATTTTGTTGTTTTGTACATAAAAGAGATGTACTGAAACTTTAGAATACCTGTGTGACCACTCTTTATATCTTTAAATGCTATAAAGATTTCACATTATTACATTTTATTTGTAATTTTTAACTAACCATTCTAAGTGTTTTGTAATTTAGTTATGTCTATAAAAGTGATATACCGAAGCTGTGACCATTCTAAGTGTGTTATAATTCAGTTGGTGTGTACATAAAAGTGATATACTGAAGCTGTGACAATTCTAAGTGTGTTATAATTCAGTTGGTGTGTACATAAAAGTGATATACTGAAGCTGTGACCATTCTAAGTGTGTTATAATTCAGTTGGTGTGTACATAAAAGTGATATACTGAAGCTGTGGCCATTC
>NW_013766278.1:0-833 GCF_000517525.1 Limulus polyphemus
GGACATATACAGTCTACAATTGTAGAGTATTATTCAAACCATCAATTGATGGACATATACAGTCTACAATTGTAGAGTATTATTCAAACCATCAAATAGATGTACAGATATAGTTTAAAGTCACTGAGTATTCAAACCATGATATAGATAGATATAGTCCAAAACTATTGAATGTTATCCTAATTAAGATATAGACAGACAGATATCGTTATATTGAAAACAATATATGGATAGGCAGACGTAGTTCAAACACTTGTTGAATATTAATGAAACCAATAAACAGAAAGACAGATAGATTGTCTGCAAAATTTGAACTTTTAATTTTTCAGATGTATATTTTCAGCCGTAATAATATTTAATCAGCAGTGATTAATGCTTGTAAAAAGGTAGCAACTAAGTATTGTTAAATAACAATGAGTAAAGCATTGTTAGAAAACAGAGTTGTACATTGAACCAAAAAGACAGCGATGAATTAAAGGAAGCATTAATACATCTATTTAAATATAATAGTACTGTCTGTTGTATGTCCATGTAACTACTTCGCAGGGTGTGGATGGATCTTCACCAAAATTGGTGTGGAGTTTCATTGGGTCCATGGGGAGATACATAAAAATTTTCAGTTTTGCATTTTGCGTTTCGCGGTTTTTATGGGCGTTTTTTACCACTACTTCGCCCCCTGTTGATGGATCTCACCAAATTTGGCATAAAGGTATGTTGGGTCCATGCGAAGATACATCCAAGATTGCGGCTTCACATTTTATGTTCTGCAGTTTTAAGGGTCGTTTTTTTACAATTACATATAAGGGAAGCAACTTTTCATGTCCTAAGATAAC
>NW_013766279.1:0-881 GCF_000517525.1 Limulus polyphemus
CAAATTGATTAGTTTCTGGTGAAAAAAAAATATCACATGCATGGGAACGTGTTGGCAAATGTGTCGTTTTCGTTCAATTGCTAGCCTATGAGGGGTAGTAAAATGATTGAAATCGGTGGAATGAAAATCAATAGCTAGATGTAGTAATGCAACCTTGACCTTGGAGATCAAAGTCAAATGAACCTTAGTGTACTACTGGCCACTTTGCGTTTGTATAGACATACTATTATTTTACATAGTAGATACCTTAATACTTTCTGTGGGTGATCATGATAATTTCAACTTATGTTTAGGTGTACATTTTAAACTCATGGAAATATTATTGCTCATCCTGAAACGTACCAGAAAATTGTATGATTTTAAAGTAGCTCTAATTAATTTTTCCGTCTTCTGCATAAGTTGCTTTATTCGCTATACTGTTTAACAGTAGCTTTTGTCTTACGACAGTTAAACTAACACGAGCGTTTATCTTTATTCATCTATATGGTAAATAGATTGCTCGTATATATATATATATATGCGAAGTTTAATATTGAATACATACATACATTTTCTTGTTACGTCTTATATCTACGAGTCATTTTGCGTTATCATACAAGCTTTCTGGAAACTCTATCTTGATACTGAAAACACACTGCATACATAGAGGGTTTCCTCACGGCCATGATTTTTGACCAGATGGTAAACACACATTGAAACCTTATTAACGTTCCAACTACTTCTTGGTATATACACCTTGTGGCTGGTACAGCGATGATGTCTTATATACGTTTGTATAGCATATCTGGAATTGTGATGTATTATATTATATACGTTTGTATAGTATATCTGGTATTAATGATGTCTTATATTATATACGTTTGTATAGTATATCTGGTATT
>NW_013766280.1:0-3671 GCF_000517525.1 Limulus polyphemus
ATTAAATGATAATATTCCTGTATTTTAATAATTTTCAAAGCCCAATATTTCCTTTCTATGACCAGCGTTATCGAACTTTATTTTACTTATATCTTTCTATTTATTTATATCAACTGAAGTTCCTTTTTTTTGACAGGATGAAGAAATGTCAAGATTAATTAATTGCAAATATAACCAAATTCCTTTAAAAGTTACATGCTATTAAAATTAATAACAAAATTTCTGGACACTTGTTTACTGTGTAAGAATAATTTGTATATCTAACTTATAATTTATTATGTAGTGTAAAACTTTTACTGGTTGTACAAAACAAACATATTGATACAGCCGAAGAGTGATGATATATGGAAAGTCGCATTATTTACATCTTTAAGATATTAGCTCTGAATATAAAGTTTCCATGCATTAGACTTGAATTATTTGGAAAGTGCTCTAGACTACTACGCCGAATACAGTTAAAAAGGGAAGGAAATTGTAGTCACAAATGATACATTATTTCGTGAGATGGAATACACTGTAAAAGCGCTAGAAAAAACGACATGTAAAAGACAAAAGTACTCCCTGCATCACTTTGCCCTTTGATGGTGATTACGTGAAAAATAAATTCAAAACTTTAAGTTATAATTTATTCTATGCTGATATTTTGAAGTGAATTTAATGTTAACCTACTTTGAAACGACCGAAAACAAATATGTAGTTCAACCGTTTTATTTCATTTCGTCGAAATTTAGTAGATATAAGGAGTAGATTTAATACGCTCTTGTAAATTATGTTCTACTCACGATTCAACTTAATGATTTGACTTATTTACTATAATTCAAATATTTAATACAATACACTTATCTATCTAAATTTGTTTGTATAGAGATGATCATACCATGAATTTCACTGAATGTATAAGAGAAGTTTAAAAATCACCAGGCCCGGCATGGCCAGGTGGTTACGGCACTCGACTCGCAATCTGAGGGTCGAGGGTTCGAATCCCCCTTACACCAAACATGCTTGCCCTTTCAGCCGTGGGGGCATTATAATGTGACCACTATTCGTTGGTAAAAGAGTAGCCCAAGAGTTGGCGGTGGGTGGTGATGACTAGCTGCCTTCCCTCTAGTCTTACACTGCTAAATTAGGGACGGCTAGCGCAGATAGCCCTCGTGAAGCTTTGTGCGAAATTCAAAAAAACAAATTAAAAATCACCGAATTTCACACAAAATCCTAAGGAACTATAAACATATTAAGTTTAATATTCATTACGTTTGAAGCCTTTTACTATGTGACGAAATTTTGCTTATAAGCCGATTCATGAAACGACTAGGATGCATATTTTAAACATAGTACAAAGGTATTGATTACCTGTAGCTATAGAATTAACGTCATAGATTTTTCATGATACCAACATAAAGAAAATATCATTTTTAATACTTGTATTCCTCAGTTATTCAAATAATTAAAAAATAATTAAAATCACATGGTTACTAAATAATTTTCAAATAATTAAAATCACATGGTTACTACACAATTTTCAAATAATTAAAAATCACATGGTTACTAAACAACGAAAATTGTTTAGTAACCATGTGATTTTAATTATTTGAAAATTGTTTAGTAACCATGTGATTTTAATTATTTGGAACGTGTTCTTGCCCCATTACCTTAGGAATCAATACATATTAATTTATACGATTTCAGCGTTCAGTGAACCAGTAATCAGTATATTGATTTACACTGTAGTTATATGAAAATAATTTACTCAGAAGAACAAAAATAGTATTACCCCATTCCCTTGACAGCAAAAAGTATAAGTATTTAAATATATTAGACAAACCGGACTGGCTGTCATAAAACTAATTTAGGAACAAACATGCAGTTGTAACAATCATTGCTTTAGTTTCTAATATGTGTTGAGCCGAACGGAATGCATATATAGTATTTATGTGACACGCTACACCTTACATCAGACATTGATCAAATGAAATGGACAAGTGAAACAGCTCGTGTTGACGTACATAATGGTCACTGATTTGTATAGTCTGAAAAAAAACTATAATGTTTAAAACACCTAGGAAGGTCTTAGGTTCAATAATGTTGACCGTAAATATAACGCATTCTTTAATAACAGACACAAGAGCTAATTGCGAAATACTTCATTAAAGAAAGAAATGAGCTTACCTAATATCGAATGAATATAAAAAATATAATGTTATTGGCAATTTGTATTTTTACATATAATGTAATGTCACACCTAATAAAATTATTTTTTAGCAGAAATAGTTTTATGTTGAAAGAATCAGTGTGAAAAAGGCTACATTATATATATATAGTACAACCAGTCACACGTAACAGTTTGTGTTGATATTTGGGAGACTATAACGATTTAAATATTTGTAAAACTACTTGAAAATTGTTCAGTAACCATGTGATTTTAATTATTTGAAAGTTGTTTAGTAACCATGTGATTTTAATTATTTCAAGTTTAATCCTAAATAAGATCCGTTCGATTGTTAATATATATTAGTAAGAGAAAGTTTGAAACGACTGTCAGTGAACGGCTACAATATACAGGTAAATCGCTAATTCACGTTGGAAACGATCAAACTTCATAATAACAAGTTTAATCCTAAATAAGATCCGTTCGATTGTTAACATATATTAGTGAGAGAAAGTTTGAAACGACTGTCAGTGAACGGCTAAAATATACATTATTATGAAGTTTGATCGTTTCCAACGTGAATTAGCGACTTACCTGTACCTTGTAGCATTTATTATATACGGAAAATACATGTGATCTCCCATTCTGATTTGTGATCGCGTTGATTTCGTTCATTAATCCGTTCGCCTTGTGATATTGTTGTTTTTATAGCGCGGTTTATAGTCGTTTCGATTTATTATAACTTTTGTAACGAATTTGCTATCATATCAACGTTTGTTTAGATTAAACTTATATTTAGAAACATACATAGCTTATATTGTTAAATATGTATTGCGAAACTCCCGCCTATTCTCCAAAGTTGTAGAAGATTCTCGAGAGTAAGAATCAACAATATATGTGTGTGTACGTAAACACTCGTGTTAGCGTCAGTATTGTTAAGGAAAACTTCTAGAACGTCTCCACTCGCCTATAAATATAACCAACACTTTGGATACTTATACTCCTCTGTCGAAATGATTCAGATGTCAAATACTGTAAAGAAAAAATTCATTAAGAAACATATGAAATGTTATTAAATAATTTGCAGAATTTCGACAGTTTCCAGATTTTTAAAGTTCATCAATGCTTGTATAAATGTAAATTAATAATTATTAATACAATTATAAAACATTGGATATTTTAATTACACCTATACTGCTCTATCATAGCGATAGTGCAGCTACATGCAACTAGAAAGTAAGTTTAATAAACAATAATATAGCTTGCTGAAGATGGAACATTCCGAAACGTTCAAGAATTAGATTTTTTTTTACCGTCACACACGTATAAAATGTTTGTTGCTGTTGCCGTCACACACGTATAAAATGTTTGTTGCCGTCACACACGTATAAAATGTTTGTTACCGTCACACACGTATAAAATGTTTGTTGTTGTTGCCGTCACACAAGTATAAAATGTTTGTTGTTGTTGCCGTCACACAAGTATAAAATGTTTGTTGTTGTTGCCGTCACACACGTATAAAATG
>NW_013766281.1:0-835 GCF_000517525.1 Limulus polyphemus
ATCATTTATTACTATCATCATCATCATCACCTTGTGATGCTGAGATGGTTTAATTTTTTATTCATTTTAGCTAGCTGCTACTCATAGGTTTTTGTAAGGTAGCTAAGCTACGTTAAATAATTCATATTCTGTTGTTTTCCTGTTTAAGAAGCATAACAATCGACACAACCAGTTTTAGATTGCATTTTCTCTTCAAGTGCTTCAGTCTAGATGTGTTGGTTTAGATTTAGAGAATCAAACAAATGAATCTTTTGAATCGCCTTGAGAACTGAACTGAATCAAATTAATTGAGTCAGTACAAAGAAGGGAATTGTCCATCTCTTGATCTAACTAGGAACTTTCCCATAAATACTGTCTTTCCTATTTATTTACTCTACTATGACGTGATAGTCTAATTCTTGTTCTAACCCACCATATTTATCGTTCCAAGATAGCTGTTTTCAAAATTGTGTTTCACTTGGAAATGAATGATCAAAACATTTGAGGGTACATTGTAAAAATTTGCAAAACAAATTAGAAAAAGATAAGGGAAACGCTTGAAGATAAATAATGATAATATTGTTACGTATCTGCTCGTTTGATATTTCCTTAATTTCCGGTAAAAATTCTTTCCGAGGAACTTCAGCGATACAAGTCCTTTCTCAATTAAAACTAGTTTGTTCTTTCTCGATACAACTTTGTAATATGCAGAATTTCCACAGTCACTTTAAACTTAATAACCTTTATAACACACGCTATAAATCACAATGATTCACACATTTTACTTACGGTGCCTACTGTTCGCTTGACTCAATTATCTATATCTTCAATCTATCTGCATATCTTTTCAATCTAT
>NW_013766282.1:0-830 GCF_000517525.1 Limulus polyphemus
CTTTCAAGAAGTAAAGGATCTTTTGATCCTTCAAGAAGCAAGAGATCTTTGATCCTTCAAGAGCCAAGTGAGCTTTAGATCTTTCAAGAAGCAAAGGATCTTTTGATCCTTCAAGAAGCAAGGGATCTTTTGATCTTTCGAGAAGCAAAGGATCTTTTGATCCTTCAGGAAGCAAGGGATCTTTTGATCTTTCGAGAAGCAAAGGAACTTTTGATCCTTCAAAAATGACATTGAACCCCCACCCTCGAAAAAAGTAAACATTTAAGCCCACTCTTTATTTTTCAGGAAGTTCTCTCTGTAAAGTGTCGGCCACCACTACTGCTGATGGAAACTTGTTCCATAACTCAAGCAGCCTGTTTAAAAAGTAACATTATATTAACTGGAGGTTATTGTCTTCAGGATACAACACACAAAACTCATGAGGTTCATATTATCATTATTATCTGCAGGATACAACAAAAAAATCAGAGGGTTTATGTTATCTTCAGGATACAACACACAAAACTCAGAAGGTTTATGTTATCTTTAGGATACACCACACAAAAATCAGAGGGTTTATATTATCTTCAGGATACAACACACAAAGCTCAGAAGGTTTATGTTATCTTTAGGATACACCACACAAAACTCAGAAGGTTCATATTATCTTCAGGATACACCATACAAAACTCAGAGGGTTTATATTATCTTTATTATCTTCAGGATACAACACACAAAAATCAGAGGGTTCAACTCTATCCATTCGTCGGATAATCACTTAAACTTTAATAAGAAAATGAGTTAAGAGATCTTAATCTAACACTGTAAGATAACCCTTCCATCTGGAACCA
>NW_013766283.1:0-1411 GCF_000517525.1 Limulus polyphemus
CCCAAAGAAAGTCAGTTCAACTTCAAAGAACAATAAATCTCCTGATGAATTAAAGCTGAAAACCTTCCCTCAGAGTACCTCGACCTAAAACCTGTGTAAAGTGCTAATAATAAAGAACATATATAACCTCCGAAGTGGTAACGGAAAATTCATAATGCAAAATGCATAATGAATAACCAAAAATAACTGTGTTGTCAGAAACAATAAAAGGTTTTTGTAATGAGTTCCTTAACCGGGTAGAAATATAAAATAATTCCACTTCGGAATAACTCAACAAGTTACAAATATCACTACTGGAAAATAAAGAGTAAACTTGTTGAGATAAGTTAAACAAAGATAGGGAAATATATTAAAATATAACACTTGAAGAGAGCACAAACTAAACTTTAGAACAGGAATACTGCTAAACAAAAAGTGACAGTCTGGTGGAATTGAAGAGAGGGAGATGCATGCATAAGGAGAGTATGTTACACTCTCATTGGTGGAATAGGATTGTCCCATAGTGATTTGCATGAGACACATACTGGAATGAGTAATTTCCAATGAATGGAGGCAGAAGGCTTGTGGCATGCGAGTAATGTACCGTATCAGAATAAATGCTACTCTTTAAGGTATTTCACATTTAATGTGAAAAACATGCTAACCTCACTTGCTTAAGGCAAATTCTGAAATAAAGGTAAGATATACTCAAGAGTTGCACAGACTCCCATTCAAAATTAAAATAAAAGCAGTTAAAAGTAAGCAGAGAAAGAAGGTCTCTGCTGCATAATTACAGATGGAATACAACAAAAGAAATATACACAATTTCTGCTGCCACACTGATTCTGGAGAAACACATGTTCTGATTCCTCACTCCCCAACATGAGCTTAAGTACATCAACTGGCCTCAACCTTTTATCATACAAAAGCCCATGAATGGCACTCATTAGCTCAGATAGCTAGTGCAAGGTGTAGACGAAGACCGTGACACCTACATCTAAGTCTGACCCACCAACAAGAATGGTATAATTCACTTCATTCAGTGCAGCTTTAATCATTCCCATAAGAGAACCAAACAAGCTACTATTTACACTCAAACCTCCATTACATAGTCACTATCTATATACTACTAAAACTCTGAGATTGTTTGTTTGTGTGTGTGTGTGCTTGCCTGTAATTAAATACAGCAAAAATGGCACACAATAGTGCCATATTTGTAATGAAATGAGAACAGAAACAGAATAAAACAAGTCTTGTTAAAATTGGGTCACGAGTTACCGTATTAGTGCCGTTTTTCGGGTCACTTTTCGTACACTCCATTATTATAAAACTTCATTTTCCACCTGATGAATCACTTTAAAATATCTTCTATACAACAATATATGCACAACAGAAATTAAATGATGAGATGAAAATATGTTATAACGGCACA
>NW_013766284.1:0-1373 GCF_000517525.1 Limulus polyphemus
GATGAAACACCAGGCTTCAATAGACAACGTGGGGATTTTATTCTCCATGTAAAGTCTAGACAACTTAGTCTACTTTGTGGTCAATGATATGTTCACTTACATATCTATCTTAAGTTCAGTAGCCAGCCCTACATAGCTTTTTAACTTAGCGATAATTCGTTCCTTATACTTATAGGGATAATACATACTCCTAAAACAGGATTAATATACAATCCTTATATAGGAGTAATATATACTCCTAAAACAGGATTAATATACAATCCTTATATAGGAGTAATACGTACTCCTAAAACAGGATTAATATACAATCCTAATATGTAGGGGTAATACATACTCCTAAAACAGGATTAATATACAATCCTTATATGTAGGGGTAATATACAGTCCTTATATAGGTGTAATATATACTCTTAAAACAGGCTTAATATACAGTCCTTATATAGGGATAATACATACTCCTAAAACAGGGTAGTATATTGTATATTTTCTTAAAACAAGAGTATTATATAGTCCTTATATGTACGGGTAACATATAGTCCTTATATGTAGGGGTAATATATAGTCCTTATATGCAGGGGTAATATATAGTCCTTATAAGTATGTAGTATATATATACTACTACAACAGGAGTGACATATAATCCTTGAATACGACTATATATAACAAATATTAACTAGAGAAATAGAATTTTCAAAATATATAAAGATAATTTCATGGTAGACTTCTATAAAACCTTCAAGTATTTAGCCCACACGAGAAAAACTGAAATATTCAAACTATACAGTTACTTCTGAAGACTGGGGGTGGGGCAATTTACTCTTACAAACTGGATTAGTTCAGGTTTTGGTTTCGTTTATTATTGATAAGAGCTAATAGTACCTTACAGTATTCATAACTGTATTTTGAAACAGTAATACCACATTGAAATGTGAATGGATATAGTGTATTGAAATACACTACGTATTTGTAGGTGTGTATAAGTGATCGAACAACAATAGAGCTATGTGACACATATTGTTCATGCCTCCTCACACACCCACACGTACAAGTTGTTTTAACAACAACTGTCCTAATTATTTGTAATTTGGCGATACTATGAACAGGAACGGTGGGATTCCGTCAATTTCCTGTTTACTACAAGAAAGAATGGAACACATGCATTACCTCCCCCTCCTTCTTTTTAACAAATAAACGTAGATACGTAAAACGCCCCTGTGGCTCAGCGGCAGGTATGAAGGTTTATAACACAAAAAGAAACAGGTTTCGATACCCGTGGTGAGCACGGCATAGATAGCTTACTGTCTAGCTTAGCTCTTAACAACAACCAAACAAGACCCGTGAAATTGTGGTCATGTAGAACTGAGTAAATGACT
>NW_013766285.1:0-835 GCF_000517525.1 Limulus polyphemus
CGATCCAACGTGCCAGTTGTCCATCTGGGTTCTCTAATGATCTTAACCAGCGTAATGCAGCATGGTCTGTCCTGATGGTAAACCTGGCTCCATATAGGTAAGGATGGAAATATGTCAGACTCTTTACTATAGCAAGAAGTTCTCTCCGTGTTACACAGTAGTTCCTCTCTGGTCTACTCAGAACCCTACTGAAGTAGGCCACAACATGTTCGTTTTCGCTCACTTTCTAAGACAACACTCCTCCAATTCCGACATTACTAGCATCACAATCCAGTATGTACGACAGTGAGAGATCTGGAAGCTTTAAAAGTGGAGCTGAGGCCAATTTGTCTTTCAATGTCTTGAAAGCATGCTGGCAAGAAACTGTCCATTCAAACTTCTGGCCTTTTTTAGTCAAATCATGTAGTGGAGCAACTATAGTTGCAAAGGCCTTCACAAACTTCCGGTAATAGGTAAATAGTCCCAAGAAACTTCTTAACTCTCCCACATTGTCTGGTGTTGGCCAATCATGTACTGCCCTCACCTTGTGAGGATCAGTTCGCACACCATGCTCACTTACAATGCAACCCAAGTAAAGCACATCTTTCTGGAAGAAGTGGCATTTCTTAGGATAGAGTTTGAGGTCTGCTGCTTTCAAATGCTTGAATACTTCCTGTAGCCAGGATACTTCTTCATCAAATGTTGCTGCCAACACAATGACATCATCCAGGTACACTGGGGCTATCCTCCATTGTAGGCCTTCCAGTACACTTTCCATCAGCCTCTAAAATGTTGTTGGAGCATTGCTAAGCCCGAATGGTATCACACGATACTGCCAGAGACATTGGTCATAACT
>NW_013766286.1:0-834 GCF_000517525.1 Limulus polyphemus
AATTTAATTAATTACGATTTAGATGTAAATTTTATTCTTCCTGTTTTTTCTTACACGACCCTGATTTACAAAGACTTGTCTATAATTTACCTTATTTTTAAAAACATATATTACCGAAGCAGAATTCTATCAAATATACAGGAAGTCAACATTATATTATTGAAGCAGACATTATTTCACGTATACAAGAAGACAAAATCATACTACCGAAGCAGACATTCTATCAGAAATACAGGAACTCAATATCATATTACCGAAACAGACATTTTGTCAGAAATACCATGATTCAATATCTTATTACGAAGCATAATATAGAAATATAGAAATTAAACATCACACTACAAAAGAACACATTACAAAAGAAATACAAGAATTACAAGAATTCTATCAAAATTTCAAGAAGACAATATCATATTACCGAAGCAGAATTCTATCAGAAGAAAAGGACGTCAATATCATATTAACTAAAGATTCTATCACATTACAAAGGAACACATTATATAACATATACAACAAATTAATATCATATTACCGAAGCAGGATTATATCAGAAAGACAGGAAGTCAACATAATACTATCAAAGCAGACATCCTATCAGAAATCAAAGACGTCAACATTATATTACCGAAGGAGACATTTTATAAGAAATAGAGAAAGTCAACATAATTCTACCGAAGGTGACATTAAATTAGTAATACGGAAAATCCTATATCATATTTCCGAAGCAGAATCCTATTAGAAATACAGAAAGTCATCATAATATTACAAAAGCAGACATTCTATCAGACAAAATAGAAGTAAACATGGTATTACGAAAGCAGAAAACATCATATT
>NW_013766287.1:0-1491 GCF_000517525.1 Limulus polyphemus
TTCAGTACAGTTTCCACATATTGAGAGATAACTGAACTTCCAAGTAGTTCTTTCTTAATTTTTTATCCATCTATTGAGAGATAAATGAACTTTCAAGTATTTTTCTTACTTTTTCTCCATATATTCAGAAATAACTGAACTTCCAGGTATTTTTCCTTATTATTTGTTTCTCCATATATTGAGAGATAACTGCCTTAAAAATATTATTTCTTAATTTTTTCTCATCTTATTGAAATATAACTAAATTTCTAAGTAATTTTTCCTTAATTTTTTCTCCATCTATTCAGAAATAACTGAACTTCCAAGCATTTTTTCTTAATTGTTTTTCCATCTTTTCAGAAATAACTGAACTTTCAAGTATTTTTTCTTAATTTTTCTCAGTCTTTTGTGAGATAACTGTACTTCCAAGAATATTTTTTCCATCTATTGAGAGATAACTGAACTTCCACGTATTTGTTTCTTAATAGTTTCTCCATCTATTGAGAGATAACTGAAATTCCAAGTGTTTTTCTTAAATTTTCTCTATCTGTTGAGAGATAACTGAAATTCCACGTATTTGTTTCTTAATAGTTTCTCCATCCATTGTGAGATAACATAACTACCAAGTATTTTTTCTCCATCTATTGAGAGATAACTGAACTTCCAAGTACATTTTCTCCATCTTTTGAAAGGTAACTGAACTTTCGTGTATTTTTTCTCCATCTATTGAGAGATAACTGAAATTCCAAGTATTTTTTCATAATTGTTTTCCATCTATTGAGATAAGTGAACTTTTAAGTATTTTTCTTATTTTTTCTCCATCTATTGAGAGATAACTGAACTTCCAAGTATATGTTCTCCATCTATTGAGAGATAAGTGAACTTCTAAGAACATTTTTTCCATCTATTGAGAGATAACTGAACTTCCAAGTATTTTATCTCAACCTATCGAGAGATAAATGAACTTCAAAGTGTTTTTTCTCCATCTATTGAGATATAACTGAACTTCCAAGCATTTTTCTTAATTTTTTTTCTCCATCTATTGAGAGAAAAATGAACTTCCAAGTATTTTTTCTCTCCATCTATTGAGAGATAACTGAACTTCCGTGTATTTTTTCTCCATCTATTGAGAAATAACTGTACTTACAAGTATTTTTCCTTATTATTTGTTTCTCCATGTATTGAGGGATAAGTGAACTTCCAAGTATTTTTTCTTAATTTTTTTAATTTATTGAGATATAACTGAACTTCCAATTATGTTTTCTTAATTTTTTCTAAATCCATTGAGAGATAACTGTATTTCCAAGTATATTTTCTCCATCTATTGAGATATAACTGAACTTGAAAGTATTTTTCCTTATTATTTGTTTCTCCATCTATTGAAAGATAACTGAACTTCCAAGTATATTTTCTCCATCTATTGAGAGATAACTGAACTTCCAAGTATTTTTCCTTATCGTTTATTTCTCCATCTATTGAGAGATAACTGAACTTCCAAGTATGTTTTCTTAA
>NW_013766288.1:0-835 GCF_000517525.1 Limulus polyphemus
CACCTTTGGCTTACCTCGCCGACCACATTTTATTCAGAAAGTCACGTCTGAGAGACGTTCAACTATGTCATATGGGCCTTCCCATGGAAAAGACAACTTAGGATACTTCTCTTTGGTCTTCCTGGGATTATACAACCATACCTTGTCTCCTGGTACAAAGCTAACTTCAGTAGATCTCTTATCATTACATAGCTTCATGGAATCAACAGACGTTTTCAAGTTTGAGCGCACTTGATGATGAATATCATCCATCCTTTCCGATAACACTTTTACGAACTCTGACACATTTTCAGGCAACTCTTCGTAAGGTGGGCATCCTGTTAACAGATCCACTGGCAACCGAAGTTCTCGACCAAACATCAGCTTTGCTGGAGTGTATCCAGTGGCTT
This sequence comes from Limulus polyphemus, assembly GCF_000517525.1. Taxonomy (NCBI): domain Eukaryota; kingdom Metazoa; phylum Arthropoda; class Merostomata; order Xiphosura; family Limulidae; genus Limulus; species Limulus polyphemus. The sequence goes on from NW_013766288.1 coordinate 390, forward strand.
CATGCTTTGCTGTTCTATAGGCCATCAACAGTGGAGGGATTAAGACATCCCAGTCATCTTGACGGCTATTACAAAATAGCCAATTCCTGTCCCAGTGTCCAATTGTACTTTTGTACCATCCCATCAGACTGTGGGTGAAGTGGCGTTGTCCTAGTCTTTCGTATGCCAAACAAGTTGCAGCATTCATGGAACACAGCTGATTGAAAGTTACGGCCTTGATCTGAATGCAGTTTGTATGGCATACCAAACCTGAAGAAGAAATCACCATAATAGTCGCAGCTACAGTTGTAGCTTCCTGATTAGGTATTGCATATGCCTCAGGCCACTTGGTGAAATAATCCATCACCACACAAATGTACTTGTTTCCAGCACGAGTTTGGGGCAAAGGACCAGCAATGTCAGCGACTACTCTTTCCATTGGTGCGACAATTTGATATAACTTCATT
>NW_013766289.1:0-835 GCF_000517525.1 Limulus polyphemus
TGACAACTGTCCAAGTATTTCCAGTGGTTGGCCTTTCAAGCTCGTTGCCAGATATACTGCTTTCTGCTCCTCTGTCCATCCATTCATCTCTGCCAGTAGCTCAAACTGTGCTCTATATGCTTCCCACTGTGCTTTCCAATCGTATTCCTGTGGCTTTCTTCTTACTGAATCACTCCTAGTACTGACATTCATATCTGGGATGTGACTTCTAACAGGACTGAAGATGTCTGCATTAGAGTTAGCTGCGGGGTCTGGAAGGGGCTTGCCATTGTCTGGGGCTGATTAAGTCGATGGTTAATGTATCCTCCTTGTGTAAAAGACAATAGATTATCCTTTAATGTATCTAAATCGCTTTTAAATTTACTAATGTTTTCCATTTGTACTTCTTGCCACTGTTGTTGACTTTCCTGTAGTTGCTGCTGACTTGTTCTTCCACTTTCCTTTCTTGTTCCAGTTGCCACTGCTGTAATCTCTCTTCTTGTTTCTTTTCTTTTTCCTCCAACAACTGTTGTAATTTCTCTTCTTGTTTATTTTCTTTCTCCTCCAATAGCTGTTGTAATCTCTCTTCTTGTTTATTTTCTTTCTCCTCCAATAGCTGTTGTAATCTCTGTTTTCGTTTATTTTGCTGTTCGAGCTGCTACTGTTGCAGGTTTTCTTGCAACTGCTGTAATCTCTCTTCTTGTTTCTTTTCTCGTTCTTCTTGTTTCTTTTCTTGTTTATTTTCTCGTTCTTCTTGTTTCTTTTCTTTTTCCTCTAACAACTGTTGTAATTTCTCTTCTCGTTCTTCTTGTTTCTTTTGCTGTTCTTGTATTGCTGCCTGATCTCCTGATCGGAA
>NW_013766290.1:0-835 GCF_000517525.1 Limulus polyphemus
CCCAAAGATTCTGAAAAGTTGATCTAACCACTCTCGGTTGCAATAAAGATTGCACAACATGAATATGTTGGTCAGTTGTAATGCCCAAAGATTCTCAAAAGTTGATCTAATCACTCTCGGTTGCAATAAAGATTGCACAACATGAATATGTTGGTCGGTTGTAATGCCCAAAGATTCTCAAAAGTTGATCTAATTACTCTCAGTTGCAATAAAGATTGCACAACATGAATATGTTGGTCAGTTGTAATGCCCAAAGATTCTCAAAAGTTGATCTAATTGCTCTCGGTTGCAATAAAGATTGCACAGCATGAATACTGAGCATTTGATAAGAACAATTGTCATCAACAAAATGGAAGCAATTTTTTAAAATTCTGATTTTATTAATCTTAGAAGTAGTTTAAAATTTTTCTATGACTGTCAATGTGAAAAAAGTCCCAAAGAAATAGATATTATAGTATAAAAATTATACATTGTTTTTTTGTTTTTGAATTTCGCGCAAAGCTACACGAGGGCTATCTGCACTAGCTGTCCCTAATTTAGCAGTGTAAGACTAGAGGGAAGGCAGCTAGTCATCACCACCCACCGCCAACTCTTGAGCTACTCTTTTACCAACGAATAGTGGGATTGACCGTCACATGATAACGCCCCCACGGCTGAAAGGGCGAGCATGTTTGGTGGGACGGAGATTCGAACCCGCGACCCTCAGATTGCGAGTCGAGCGCCTTATCCACCTGGCCGTGCCAAGATTATACATAAAACGATTATTGTATGAAACCTTACGAAACATCCCACATTAGGAAGTATACACTCAGTGCTGGAGGTGGTGCTGCTGTTC
>NW_013766291.1:0-2603 GCF_000517525.1 Limulus polyphemus
GTTTTGGTTTGTTGATTGTCAATCAAAGATAACAAATCAATACTGATTAGCTGTGTTGCATGTAGAAGCTTGTTGATTGTCAAGTGGAGATAACAAACTAGCACTAATTAGCTATGTTGCATGTAGAAGCTTGTTGACTGTCAAGAGAGATAACAAATCAATACTGATTAGCTGTGTTGAATGTAGAAGCTTGTTGACTGTCAAGCGGAGATAACAAATCAATACTGATTAGCTGTGTTGCATGTAGAAGCTTGTTGACTGTCAAGCGGAGATAACAAATCAATACTGATTAGCTGTGTTGCACGTAGAAGCTTGTTGACTGTCAAGTGGAGATAACAAATCAATACTGATTAGCTGTGTTGCATGTAGAAGCTTGTTGACTGTCAATCAAAGATAATAAATCAATACTGATTAGCTGTGTTGCATGTAGAAGCTTGTTGACTGTCAAGTGGAGATAACAAATCAATACTGATTAGCTATGTTGCATGTAGAAGCTTGTTGACTGTCAAGCTGAGATAACAAACCAGCACTAATTAGCTATGTTGCATGTAGAAGCTTGTTGACTGTCAAGCGGAGATAACAAATCAATACTGATTAGCTGTTTTGCATTAAACATCTGCTGGTGTAAGGCAAACTGAAATCAAGTAAGGCAGTAGTATGACAAGGTTTTGTATGTCCTTGGCTCGGACTGAAAACTTTTCGAATACCAAAACCAAGCTATTGGACTAACATACTGGTCATCGCTAGTAAAACAATTTTTAATAACCCAAACTCCCATATTTGGTTGAAGTATCCTCTCAATAAAATTAAAGAAAACTAAAATGTGCACGACCACTCTTAAAGTCAGAGATAGTTATTATATACTAGCCTAAGAATATCTCAAAGTGACCGAATACATTATCTTTATCCACCGGTCATGGTTTCCGCATCTCAAAGTAAGAGATAGTTATATATTAGCCTAAGAATATCTCAAAGTGACCGAATACATTATCTTTATCCACCGTTCATGGTTCCACGTCTCAAAGTCAGAAAAGGCAGTTATATTTATCTATTATCTTAAGAATAAACGTCTCAAAGTGACCGAATTAAATTATCTTCATCCACGTTTTATGGTTTTCGATGTCCCAAAGTCATAGAAGATAGTAATACTCTTCCATTATCCAGAGAACACACAAAGTGACCAGATGAAAGTTATTTCATCCGCTGTTTGGTGGAAACCATGAACGGTGGATAAAGATAATGTATTCGGTCACTTTGAGATATTCTTAGGCTAATATATAATAACTATCTCTGACTTTAAGAGGTGGAAACCATGAACGGTGGATAAAGATAATGTATTCGGTCACTTTGAGATATTCCCAGAAGCAATCGAGTGGGCTAAGTGTATTTTGTAATTTAAGGTCTCTACGCATCCACGAACAGCACACTAGGATCACTCTTTTGTTTTAGTATGTGACGTGTACAAATAATATTGAATGACATTAAATGCGTTTTTTGTAATACTGAGTAATAAACTTCTAGAAACGATATTCTGCAACATTAAGACTTGATCTACGGTCTCTGACTTTGAGGCGTTTGCCCAATAAAAAAGTGGAGATAACTGACTTGGAAGACTTTTAAAAATATGCGATCATAAACAATAAATTAAAATACTTCTTTTTGTGATTTTTAAATTTGTGTTCCCAAAAATAATAGTCATAGTTGTTTTTTCTTGTGATATCAAGACATGTACAGCAGTGAACAATGGATGATGTTAATTTCCTTCTGTCTTTTAGATCTGTAGTTTCAAGAATAATGGATAATGTTAATTCCTTCTATGTCTGTTAGATCTGTAATTTCAAGAACAATGGATAAAAACAACTATACTTTTTGTGTCTTTGAAGTTTGTATTTACAAGGAAAATCAATGAGGACTTTGAAATTGCACTTTAAAAAACTGATGATATTTACCTTCAGTGATCTGGAGAATTCTATGGTTATGAACAATGGAAGAAGATCATTCGATGAATTTAATAAGTGTTGTAAGGATTGTTTGTTTGAAGTTAAGCACAAAGCTACACAATGGGGTATCTGTGCTCTGCATACCACGGGTATCGAAACCCGGTTTGTAGAGTTTTAAGTCCGTAGACATACCGCTGTGCTACTGGGGGCTGTAAGGAACAACTGACGAAGATAAGTGTCTTTCGTGACCTCGAGATGCATACTTTCAGGAGCGATAGATGTATATATTTGTATTTTGTGACTTCAGAATTGTAAACACAGTAAAAATGCGTGAGAATAATTGTCCTTATGTGACTTTGATATCTGTATTTTCGAGTAGGACAGATGAGGATATCTACCTTGAGTGGCTCTGAGATGTTTATTTCTGATTAAAATAGACAAGGATACCTACCTGGGGTGACTTTGAGATGTTTATTTCCGGGTAAAACAGATGAGGAAACCTACCTTGAGTGGCTCTGAGATGTTTATTTCTGATTAAAATAGACAAGGATACCTACCTGGGGTGACTTTGAGATGTTTATCTCCGGGTAAAACAGATGAGGAACCTACCTTGAGTGGCTCTGATATGTTTATTTCTGATTAAAATAGACAAGGATACCTACC
>NW_013766292.1:0-835 GCF_000517525.1 Limulus polyphemus
ACGAACAGTGTAACAGATGTCACATCAAGAATATATCAAATATCTGATAGTAATAAATCTATAAAGTTATTTGTCACTGTAATAACAAGACTACATCAGCAGTGTAACAGATGTCACATCAAGAATATATCAAATATTTGATAGTAATAAATCTATAAAGTTATTTGTCAATGTAATAACAAGCACATCATTTAACTAAAGTATTAGAATTACTGATTCATTAATTATAAACAATTGAAATTATAATTAAAGTATATAGCTAATTAATAATGAGAGTAATTAACTTTTCAATACCCCTGTAACCTTCACAGTACTTTATTCAGTACTGTACAAAAGGTTTGGGTACAATATACTAAGCTGTTGTTACTGTAGGCATGAAAGAGAATAATAATATGAACTTTTATATACAGAAACATCTGTTAGCTGAGTTCTTACACAGATCTTAAAATATAACGTTGATAAATGGAAACATTGGCTCATGTAGATATGTAGATTTTGAAAGTTGTTCAAAACTTGAAAATAGTCAGATCAACGTAGGCCAGTAAGGCAGTCACTTAGCCAATATTTTTGTTGGTTTCCATGAAAAAGAAATATTTAACATAGTTACCAGACCTGCTGTTTACTTCCTCTATGTAGACTCGTTGCACTCGGCTCTCAAATTTACTTTTGAAAAGGTGCAACATAACACTTTACCGTTCTTAGATATTATAGTTGAAAAAGATGACTTGTTTTCTCACCAGTATATACAGAAAACCAACTTTTACATGACAATACCTGTGATGGGATTCTTTCATTCCCAAAAGTCACAAAATGAACCTTATTCCTACTTTACTCC
>NW_013766293.1:0-1719 GCF_000517525.1 Limulus polyphemus
TACAAGTATCCAGAAAAAAAGTCAAGGACAGTCAAAAGGAGGAGGCTTATGCAGCAAGGTTCTTGTCTGACAAAACAGTGAAGTTTGACAATCACCCCCATAAGACACACACACAGAGCCCATTTTTTTTGGTAACTGAAAGCAGATATCCAATATTCATAAGAAGTATCCCAAAATTAAATCAAGTGCAACTTTGAAGGAAGCAATAAACAACTGGGAATAAGAGAAAAAATGTCATAAGCCTTTAGAAACAACACAGCAAAGTACAAAGATTCCTTATGAAATTTGGTTGAATGGACAGTAACTGCCTGTTGTAGAAACACATTTGTAAAGAATGACATTTCAAGAGTCTTCTGTGTTTAGTCTCCAGGTCAGTGTGTGTGTGGTTTTGTCGGTCTTTATAGTATTCTGGTTGATATTATAAAGACTGACAACACCATACACATACTGACCAAAGATGAAAGGTGGAAGACTTTTAAAATGCCGTCCTCTACACTTGTACTTCTACAATAGGCATTTGCCGTCCATTCAAACAAATTTCTTCATGAATACTCTGCCTAAGTAATCTATCTGTTCCTTGTTTGGAAAGGAAGAAGCAGTAGCAGATGGTGAGAACAATAGGTTAAAATCATCAAAATACGAGGCAGTCTCAACTGAAGCACTTTTTTCTGCTTGTCAGATAATAGGAAGCTAGCATAGGTAGATGACCAATTACCAAGATGGTGCACCCATTTGATTCCATCTTCATTAAATGTTAATTGATTATTGATGTGGCTGAAAGGTTAAGAGTTAGCAGCCTTTACAATTTATTTTTAAGCTGAAAGTTATAATAACGAGCCTCAAGTGAAATGACAATGTGGTATACAAACATAGATCAAGGACCTGGACCAGCCAAACTTATTTTTAGTAATATCTGCATATATCAACTACTTGTAGATCATATACATTATCTTCACACGAGTATAAAAGTTCATCTAACCTTTCTTTGTTTTGATATGTAAATGGTAGAGGTCTAGAGGAGATAGCTGGATCCTCAGTTAATGGAATTGTAGTTGTTGCAGAAACTAAAAGATACTTTGAGTAAGTTCCCAAATAATGTAGAATTTACAACTCTAACCTTGATGAATTATATAAATCTGATATAGTGTTAGTGGATGAAACAACAGTTTGTTATTGATGTGGCTATATCACGGGGAATCTGGTTTTGACTACTTGGAATTGAGAGACAATTCTAAAGTTTATTTCCCCATCACAATGTTTCTTTTTCCATTTACAATGGATGCGGACCTTAGTTTTCTAATTTCTTCTGATGCAATAAGGGCATTAATAATAGGTATGCACTTCTGTCTGAGTTTCTTAATATTTTCAATGTAATGCTAAGAAGGAGAGAGAAAAAAGCTCTCATATTCCTTCAAAACCTTTATTTTTACAGTTAAAAAAAGCCAAATATGTCATCAATTGATACCTCTGTCCCTGATCACAAAAGAATTGGGCTAATATTCCTGAACATAAAGACTGACCATTGGGTCAAGTGTAGTTTCACAACCAAACTCAGAGACATCAACATGAGTCCAAAGAAGACTGCAATCCATTGAAAGAAAGAGTTTTAAAAAAATTGTTGGATAACAAGCATGGTTTCATTATGGAAAATCTTGTACTGCTAACCTTTTAACATTATTTGAAAAAGTTATTATTTATGTAGATGAGGGTATGGGTATG
>NW_013766294.1:0-1660 GCF_000517525.1 Limulus polyphemus
GCGTTTACTTACAAAATTCTAGATTATTAGTTTTAGTTTTACGATTTTTGTAGTCGTTTTATGTTACTCTTTTTATGGCTTCTTGAAATCGTATGTGTACTGCACTGAAGCTTTTTGCTCCCGATTGTTTCTCGATTTCTTGTTACCAGAGGGTCCTGAATTGATTATTATTCACCAAATTTTTTATGTAGGTACACTCTATCGTTGCGCAGTTATATGCAGAGTTTCACCTTTCTACTATTCGTTTTAAGGAAGTTATGGAAGGTTTTGCGTTTTGTACCAGTACTTCGTTTCATTTGGACTAATCTTCTCGAATTTTTTATGAACGTTCGTTGCGTACTTGCGTATTTACATGCAAAACTCTAGCTTCATGTTATCATTCTTGCGACTTTTGTTGTCCATTTTGTTATTACTTTATTGGCTTTCTGAAAGGGTATGTGTACTGCAGTGAAGCTTTTTGATTTTGCTCTGTTATAGATTTCTTGCTATCATAGGATTTTAAATTGATGGATCTTAACCTTTTGCTACGTATATTCACTAGTTCGTTCCACAGTATCATGCGAAGTTTCACCTTCCTACGATGCGTTTTAAGGGACTTATTGAAGGTTTTGCGTTTTGTACTAGTACTTAGTCCCATTTAGATGAATCTTTTTGAATTTTTTTCTTAAGGTTCGACCCAATTTTGCGCGTTTACTTACAAAATTCTAGATTATTAATTTTAGTTTTACGATTTTTGTGGTCGTTTTATGTTACTCTTTTTCTGGCTTCTTGAAATCGTATGTGTACAGCACTGAAGCTTTTTGTTACCGATTGTTTCTCGATTTCTTGTTACGTTCAGGACCCTCTGGTGAATAATAATCAACAAGAAGCCATAAAAAGAGTAACATAAAACGACCACAAAAATCGTAAAACTAAAACTAATAATCTAGAATTTTGTAAGTAAAAGCGCAAAATTGCAGCGAACCTTAATAAAAAAATTCAAAAAGATTCATCTAAATGGGACTAACTACTGGTACAAAAAGAAAAACCTTCAATAACTCCCTTAAAACGCATCGTAGGAAGGTGAAACTTCTCATGATACTGTGGAACGAACTAGAGAATATACGTAGCAAAAGGTTAAGATCAATCAATTTAGAATCCTCTGATAGCAAGAAATCTATAACAGAGCAAAATCAAAAAGCTTCACTGCAGTACACATACCCTTTCAGAAAGCCAATAAAGTAGTAACAAAATGGACCACAAAAGTCGCAAAAATGATAACATGAAGCTAGAGTTTTGCATGTCAATACGCAAGTACGCAACGAACGTTCATAAAAAAATTCGAGAAGATTAGTCCAAATGGAACGAAGTACTGGTACAAAACGCTAAACCTTCCATAACTTCCTTAAAACGAATAGTAGAAAGGTGAAACACTGCATATAACTGCGCAACGATCGAGTGTACCTACATAACAAATTTAAAAATCGTATGTGTACTGCACTGAAGCTTTTTGTTACCGATTGTTTTTCGATTTCTTGTTACCAGAGGGTCCTGAATTGATTGTTCTTAACCAAATTTGGTATGTAGGTACATTTTATCGTTGCCCAGTTACATGAAGAGTTTCACTTTTCTACTATTCGAATCTTCTCGAATTTTTTTATGAACGTTCGTTGCATACTCA
>NW_013766295.1:0-836 GCF_000517525.1 Limulus polyphemus
AGATGATACATTAACACTATCAATTCCCTTTACAATTAATATAGTTTGACTAAACTCCATTTGTAACAATCCTCTGCTTTCTTCCATCCAGCCACTCTTCTATCCAATTAGCTAACTTATCTACCACACCTATAGAGCTAATTCTTTTTACAAACCTTTTATGTAGCACCTTGTCAAATGCTTTCTGAAAATCCAGATACACTAAATCTACACTCTTACCCTCATCTACATAAGCAGTAACCTTTTCAAAGAATGTCAAAAGATTTGTAAGACAAGATTTTCCCTTAGTGAAACCATGTTGACTATCCAATAAAATTCTAAACTTTGTTCAACGACTTTGCAAAGTATCTTTTAACAGGCTTTCCAAAACCTTTCCCACAACTGATGTCTATAATTACTGGGACAATTTTTATTACCTCCCTTGAAAAGAGGAGTTACATTAGCTAACTTCCAATCCTCTGGTACCTGCCCACTATTCAAGGACTGAAAAAAATAGTGGTATGTGGCTCACGTATCCAATCTTTAAGCTCCTTCCAAACCCTTGGGGAAATATTATCTGGCCCAGAAGCCTTAATTTTTTTTTAACTTCCCAATTTTTTCTTAACCAGCTCAGATTTAATGCAGTCATCTTGTTTGATCTTGTTTCCATTTATCAACTGTTCAAGATGTGAATACAGCTTAAATCTTTCTCAGTAAAGAACCAAAGAAAAAGAAAAAATTTAATAACCCAGCCTTCTCATAATCATCAAATACAATCCTTCCTTTATCGTCCCTCAACGGTCCTACCCTCATCCTGACATTTTGTTTACCCTTAATGTATTTAAAGAAATCCTTAC
>NW_013766296.1:0-835 GCF_000517525.1 Limulus polyphemus
GTCAAGAGTTGAAAACCATCTGGCTCCACTTAGGGTATCGATAGTATCATCAATTTTTGGCAGTGGGTATGAGTCTTTTTGGTTATACCGTTAAGAGCCCTGAAGTCCACACAGCTACGTTGGGTCCCATCCTTCTTCTGCACTAACACAATGGGAGCTGACCAGGGACTATCTGATTTCTTGACTATCCCTTCCTTAATTAGGCCATCCATAACCTTCTCCATCTCTTGCCTCTTTGCCAGGGCTATTCTCCTTGGAGGGATCTTTATTGGACAGTGATTGCCTGTGTTTATTCTGTGCTCCACGAGGTCTGTGCAGCCGAAGTCATGATCTCCTTTTGAAAATACGTCTGCATAATTCGCCAAAAGTTCCATAATCTGAAGAGCCTGTGATGATGACAAATGGACTCTGTTCTTCTTATAGAGGTCAGTTACATGTTCTGGAAGTGTATGTCCTTTCTTTATAGTTGTATTTCTTGCTTTAACATTGACTGGCTCTACCTCCTGGCACACACCCAACAATGCTCCTCCCTTAAGTGTCTGCTCACATTTAGAGAAATTAGCCACTGTTATGGGTACTACTTGATGACCTGCCACAAGTAACCTTCCAATCTTGACATCCTCTGGCCTGGATGGGTCTTACACTGCTTCCACAAGCATTGGGCTTTCTTGGGGATGTTCTTTTATTCTACCCCAAATTATCTTCTCAGACATAGGGGGTATTGTAGTTGATTGAATTGCTGTGACATGCCAATCAACAGATGCAGCAACACTTACTGGAATTTGGCCTTTGTTGTTCCCAATCATCATTTTATCAAAGCTAACTACACACTTCC
>NW_013766297.1:0-1632 GCF_000517525.1 Limulus polyphemus
ATAACTTTTATAATGGTCATTTTAATCCTTTTTAAACTAGATTTTGTAGATATTGATAACGGTATTTTTAGTCCTGACTCCGCAAGATTTTGTAAAATTTAATAACGGTCTTTTTTGTCCTTCTACCACTATATTTTGCCGACTGTTATAACGGTCTTTTAGTTCTCTTTCCACTAGATTTTGTTAACATTTTTAAGGGTAATTTTAGTCCGTTTTCCACCAGATTTTGTTGACTTTTAAAACGGGTTTTTTGTTTTTCTTCTAATAGATTTTGTCGACTTTCATAACTGTCTTTTTAGGCCTTCTTAGACAATATTTTTTCGACTTTGATAGTGGTATTTTTAGTCTTTCTTACAATATATTTTAATGACTTTCATAATGGTCTTTTTAATCCTTCTTAAACTAGATTTTTTCGACTTTGATAACGGTATTTCTAGCACTATTTCCACTTGATTTTTTTGACTTTTATAACTGGTTTTTAGTTTTCTTACACTTGATTTTGTCGACTTCCATAACTGTCTTTTTAAGACTTCTTAGACTAAATTTTTTTTATTTTGAAAACGGTCTTTTTAGTTTTTCTTTTACTAGATTTTAATGACTTTCATAATATTTATTTTTAGTCCTTCTTGCACTAGATTTTGTCGACTGTTTACGGGTCTTTTAGTCCTACTTCCACTAGAATTTGTTGAAAGTTTATAAGTGTCCTTTTAGTCAGTTTTCCACTAGATTTTGTTGTTTTTGAAAACGGGTTTTTAGTTTTTCTTCTACAAGATTTTGTCGACGTTCATAACTATCTTTTTAAACCATCAAAGATTAGATCTTTTCTACTTTCATAACGGTCTTTTAAGCTTTTCTTACATTATATTTAAATAACTTTTATAATGGTCTTTTTAAACCTTCTTTAACTAGATTTTGTCGATATTGATAACAATATTTTTAGCCCAATTTTCCAGTTGATTTTCTTGACTTTTATAACTGGTTTTTAGTTTTTCTTCCACTAGATTTTGTCGACTTTCATAACTGTCTTTTTAGGCCATAATAGAATAAATGTTTTCGACTTTGATAACGGTCCTTTAAGCCTTTATTACATTATATTTTAATAACTTTTATAATGGTCTTTTTAATCCTTTTTAAACTAGATATTGTAGATACTGATAACGGTATTTTTAGTCCAGACTCCGCAAGATTTTGTAAAATTTGATAACGGTCGTTTAAGTCCTTCTACCACAATATTTTGTCGACTGTTATAACGGTCTTTTAGTTCTCTTTCCACTAGATTTTGTTGACATTTGTAAGGGTCTTTTGAGTTCGTTTTCCACCAGATTTTGTTGACTTTGAATACGGATTTTTATTTTTCTTCTACTATATTTTCTTGACTGTTATAACGGTATTTTAGTCCTCCTTCCACTATATTATGTTGAAATTGATATCGGCACTTTTAGTCCGTTTTCCACTAGATTTTGTTGTCTTTGAAAACGGGTTTTTAGTTTTTCTTCTACTAGATTTTATCGACGTTCACAACTGTCTTTTTAGGCCTTCATAGACTAGATATTTTCGACTTTGATAACGGTCATTTAAGCCTTTCTTATACTATACTTTAATAACTTTTATAATGGTCTTTTTAATCCTTTT
>NW_013766298.1:0-1537 GCF_000517525.1 Limulus polyphemus
TATTTCAAGTGGGTGTCATGTTTAAATACATTAACAATATTTCAGTTTAAAAATATTCCAAGCGTGTGTCATATTTGAAGATAGTAACAATATTTCAGTGTAAAAATATTTCAAGTGTGTGTCATATCTGAAGATAGTAACAATATTTCAGTGTAAAATATTCCAAGCGTGTGTCATATTTGAAGATAGTAACAATATTTCAGTGTAAAATATTTCAAGTGTGTGTCATGTTTAAATATATTAACAATATTTCCGTTTAAAAATATTCCAAGCGTGTGTCATATTTGAAGATAGTAACAATATTTCAGTGTAAAAATATTTCAAGTTTGTGTCATGTTTAAATATATTAACAATATTTCAGTTTGAAAATATGCCAAGTGTGTGTCATATTTGAAGACATCTACAGTGTTTCATGTTTGGAGACATTTCGAGGGTGTCGTAACTGAAGACATTGATGACGTATTACTTCTAAGGATATTAGCATCATGTCTCTTCTGAAGTATTCATAATAGACCATGTTTAAGGGAAATCGGCAACATCGCTTTACTGACGACATTAAAACTTACCATAAATGAATATGTCGATAATATTTCAATTCTGTGAACATAACTAACATCATGGTCATCCAGGGTCATGTCACAAAAATAATAGTTCATGTATAAAGTTATTAACATATCATTGATAAAAAGGTTATTTTATGTTGATTGTGTTTGACAGATAAATAATGATTAACCATAAAATGAAATATACAATTTGAGACATGAATAATGATAGCGTTTGAATAGAATACATATTATGTGTCTGAGACGTTTCATGGTAGTCCTGTTTAACACGTCACACACTATAAGTCTGAGATGTTTCATGGTAGTTCTGTTTAACACAGCACAGTCTATAAGTCTGAGATGTTTCATGGTAGTTCTGTTTAACACAGCACAGTCTATAAGTCTGAGATGTTTCATGGTAGTTCTGTTTAACACATCACACACTATAAGTCTGAGATGTTTCATGGTAGTTCTGTTTAACACATCACACACTATAAGTCTGAGATGTTTCACAGCAGTCATGTTTAACACATCACATACTATAAGTCTGAGATGTTTCATGGTAGTCCTGTTTAACACAGCACACACTATAAGTCTGAGATGTTTCATGGTAGTTCTGTTTAACACGTCACACACTATAAGTCTGAGATGTTTCACAGCAGTCATGTTTAACACATCACATAGTATAAGTCTGAGATGTTTCATGGTAATTCTGTTTAACACAGCGTATGTTATATTTCGGGAGTGTTACATTTATTATTTTTATGCAGATCACATTATGTTTAAGACAAATTATTTTGGTTATATTTCATACAAATTCTATTTTAGCCACCTGGTAGTTATGATCAACACAAGAGTAATTTTGAGAAAGTTCAAGTTGATGATGTTTAACGCACCAGGTAGCATAGTACCTGGTGCGTTAAACACAATCAACATTAACTGTATTAAACATATTTAATACAGTTAATGTTGATTGGTGTTTAACGCATCAGGTA
>NW_013766299.1:0-870 GCF_000517525.1 Limulus polyphemus
AACTCATGTCTGTTTCTTGACTTTCCTCAATCCCTAGGGCGTGTATGTAGGTAACCTTACGTCTATCTATTGAATTCATTCCTGTTTCTTGTTTTTCCTCAACCTTATGTCCATATGTATATAGAAAACATTATTTCTATTTAGTGAACTCATGCCTATTCTTGTCTTTCCTCAATCTGCAAGACGTTTATCTATGCGAAACATTACTTTTATTTAGTAAACTCATGCCTGTTTCTTGACTTTCCTCAATCTGCAGGACGTTTATCTATGCGAAACTATACTTTTATTTAGTAAACTCATGTCTGTTTCTTGACTTTCCTCAATCCCTAGGGCGTGTATGTAAGTAACCTTACTTCTAGCTATTGAACTCACGCCTGTTTCCTCAATCCGTAGGGCGTGTACGTAGGAAACCTTACTTCTATCAAATGAACATGTTTTACATTATTGTAGATGGATACATAGCTGTGTGAAATTTTGCTTCAATCTAGAAGGCACTTGTCTACGAGTTTTTGACAATATCTCACCTCAATCAGCAGTTTTACACTGTCTAGCCTGCCATGAATGGCTGCTTCGTGTAAAGCTGTCCCCCGGGGCGTCGATCTGTTGATGTCAAGTCCTGATTCAAGAAGTAACCTGTAGAAAGTAAAAACTGAGTTTATATCAGAGTCCTAAGTCAGAACAAAATTTGATCATAAAGTCCAAGATTCTTACAAAAGTATTATGAGTAAAAAGCACAAAAATCTACGTTTTGTGGCAAAATGAAAGGGAAAATATTTATTATTACTTACAGCCTACTAGTTTCGGTAACACAGGGATATTAGCCCTGATGATGGTAACCTGTGTTACTGAAACTAGTCGGCTGTAACTAAT
>NW_013766300.1:0-835 GCF_000517525.1 Limulus polyphemus
ACATCTAAAAAACTTCATTGAGTAGTGGAGTAATCTGCAGTAAATTTAATAGAAGTGTGGAAAGAGTTTGCATGTCTATAGAAAGATAGTAAGGAGTCTTCGTCTCCTACCCAAATGAAAAAAAATGTCATCTGTGTATCGTTTCCAAATGTTTGGTTTCTCTTTATAACTTTCAACAGTCTCGTTTCTAAGTCTCCCATGATAACACTGGCATAGTTTGGTGCCATCTTGGTCCCCATAGCTGTGCCTTTTGTCTGAGTATAGAATTCATTATTAAATTCAACCCGTTAAGTGTAAGAACTAATTTAGCTAAATCTACAATAGCCTGAGTGTTGGGTTTGTCAAGTTTCAAAAGGGAAGATTCAAGAGCTTTCAGACGTAGGGAATGTTTGTGTAAAGAGAAGAAACGTCCACGGTGCAGAGAATAGTGTTTGGAGGTAATTTTCCGTTGTTGTTAATGTCAGAGATCATGTTCATAAAATGGGTTGTGTCTTTAATATATGATGTCAAACACGGAGGGATATATTTGATGTAATGATCAACGTAAACAGATAAGTTCTCGGTGGGCATACCGCAATTGGAAATAGTAGGACGACCGGGATTGTTAGGTTTGTGTATCTTTGGTAACATGTAAAAGCGACCTGGAACTGGGTGTTTAGGTGAAAGGAATTGTAAAGTTTCACGACTTATGTGTTGGTTTTTCTGTAAACTACGTAGCTTGTCTTCAATTATTTTAACAAATTCTGGGGTGGGGTAGAAATCTACTTTTTTATAGTAGTTTATGTCATTAAGTTGTCGATAAGCTTCGTTAATACAGTCGGATTTGTCCTAAATG
>NW_013766301.1:0-835 GCF_000517525.1 Limulus polyphemus
TTTTGAATGAGAGTCAACATGAGATGACATGGCCTTTCACCCGTGGCTCATCTCGAAAGTGTTAAATACTCCCGAGAAGGTGTATACTAGCAAGAAGCCGTACAGTTTCTATGTAAAAGTAACTTAAAGACACATGAAAATATATACACAGGGTAGGAGCTGTACATTTGTGTTGTATGTGGTAAACAGCTTCAAACAAAAAATAAACTTGAACTACATAGAAGATACACACTGGAGAGAAACCTTATAGTTGTGTGATATATGATAAATGGTTGTTCCGTGTCTGTTCGCTAGTTAATTTTCCGTAAATTCGTTGCGACGAAACTTTAGCGACACAAGTCCTTTCTTAAATAAAACTGGTTTATTCTTTCTGAATATAACTTTGCGATACACTTAATTTGAACAGTCGCGCTATAATTCTCAACGTACGTGATCGACTCCAACAATACTTAATTCAATTACACATTCACTAACTGCAGTTCAATTACTCACTTTCTTGATGTCCCGTCACGTTGTGAACGTCTTATACATACAAGTCTAACACATATCTAGTAAATGCTAGGACATTCTTGAAGGAACAGGATATTTCTAGAAAGAGGTGGCGTGACACTAGTCACGTGACCTCGCTGACGCAACAAAGTTTTTAAATGAAAATAGTGTAAAGGTTCATGTGTATATGCACACTGGTGAGAAGCCATACAGTTGTGTCATACACGGTAAATAACTTGGAATTAAATGTAACCTCAAGAGACACGAGAAGAGACCCATAGAGGAATCTTAAAGCTGGGCAAGTATGTTAAAACTAATTTGACCTGTGATTTTCATTGATTAGTTT
>NW_013766302.1:0-835 GCF_000517525.1 Limulus polyphemus
AAACAAAATAGAAATATATTTTTTGGAACGGCAAAAGAAAAGAAAAAGATTATTAGCTTTACTCTACTTGCAAATTTCTGTGAAGAATTAAGAAATATATTAGTCAAGTCCGAGTGAAAACTTGTGAAACGTGTAAGAAGCTTTTGAAACTAACCTTTTCCAAGACATCTATGTCCAGTCCTGCTTCCTCTATTTCACATTGCAGCCTGACTCTGTCGGCTGGACTAACACTCTTGAGAAGTGTGTTCAGGAACAATAGAGACACTCTCTGTTGACAGGAAAAACAACAACAACACCTTGACCTACAGATCTTAATTATTTGATTTGCACTTAGTAATAATTTTAACTCTATGTAGCGATATTTTGATAATAATATGATAATAGTTTGACCAACACGTAGTGATACTTTGATATACATCTAGTAATACTTTGACCTGTATACAGTAACAATTTGACCTGCATATAGTAATAATTTGACCTGTATATAGTAACAATTTGACATACATATACTAATAATCTGATCTCCTTATAGTAACAATTTGACCTGTATATAGTAACAATTTGACCTGCATATACTAATAATCTGATCTCCTTATAGTAACAATTTGACCTGCATATAGTAACAATTTGACCTGCATATACTAATAATCTGATCTCCTTATAGTAACAATTTGACCTGCATATAGTAATATGACCTGTATACAGTAACAATTTGACCTACATATACTAATAATCTGATCTCCTTATCGTAACAATTTGACCTGTATATAGTAACAATTTGACCTGCATATAGTAACAATTTGACCTGCATATACTAATAATTTGACCTGTATAT
>NW_013766303.1:0-835 GCF_000517525.1 Limulus polyphemus
CTCAGTTACATATGTCCCGTCAGTAACTCAACAACACAGAGGTAGAATTTCTCAGTTCCCTGTGTCCTGTAAGTACCACAACAACACAGTTGTATGGTATTTTCTCAGTTCCCCTTTTCCTGTCAGTAACACAGAACCACAGTTTTATGGTTGTCTGTCAGTTCACTTTGTCCTGTCAGTAACTCAACAACACAGTGGCAGAGTTACTCAGTTCCGTATGTCCTGTCAATAAAACAGCAACACAGTTTTATGGTTGTTGATCAGTTCCCTTTGTCTTGTCAGTAATCAACAACACCTTGATGAAGTTTCTCAGTTCCCTTTTCCCTGTGAGAATCTCAACAACACAGTGGTAAAGTTTCTCAGTTCCCTTTGTACTGTCAGTAACTCAACAATACAGTGGTAGAGTTTCTCAGTTCACTTTGTCCTGTTAGTAACTCAACAACATAGTGGTAGAATCTCTCAGTTCCCTATGTCCTGTCAGTAACACAACAAGACAGTTGTATAGTATTTTCTCAGTTCCCTTTGTCCTGTCAGTAACTCCATAACATAGTGGTAGAATTTGTCAGTTCCCTATGTCCTGTCAGTAACACAACAACACAGTTGTATGGTCTTTTCTCAGTTCTCTTTATCCTGTCAGTAACACAACAATACAGTGGTATGGTAGTTTGTCAGTTATCTTCGTTTTGTCAGTAACACTCCAACATTATGGTATACTAGATCTTGTCAGTCTTTTGCCATGTCAGTATTGGAACAATACAGTGGTGGGCTGGAATTTTTAAATTCCTTTGTCCAGCGATAAGCTGGAAGGCTTACAACGCCTAAAATTGAGATGTGA
>NW_013766304.1:0-835 GCF_000517525.1 Limulus polyphemus
ACTACAACCAAGTTCCAACTGGTTCACCTTACTACTATACTACAACCAAGTTCTAACTGGTTCAGTCTACTATACTACAACCAAGTTCTAACTGGTTCAGTCTACTACTATACTACAACCACATTATAACTGGTTCAGTCTACTACTATACTACAACCAAGTTCTAACTGGTTCAGTCTACTATACTACAACCAAGCTCTAACTGGTTCAGTCTACTACTATATTACTACCAAATTTTAACTGGTACACCTTACTACTATACTACAACCAAGTTCTAAGTGGTTCAGTCTACTACTATACTACTACCAAATTCTAACTGGTTCACCTTACTATACTACCAAGTTCTAACTGGTTCAGTCTACTACTATACTACTACCAAGTTCTAACTGGTTTAGTCTACTACTATACTACTACCAAGTTCTAACTGGTTCAATCTACAACTATATCACTACCAAATTCTCATTGGTTCAGTCTACTATTATACTACAACCAAATTCTCATTGGTTCAGTCTACTATTATACTACCAACTTCTAACTGGTTCAGTCTACTACTATACTACTACCAAGTTCTAACTGGTTCTCCTTACTACTATACTACTACCAAGTTCTAACTGGTTCTCCTTACTACTATACTACTACAAAGTTCTAACTGGTTCAGTCTACTACTATACTACTACAAAGTTCCAACTGGTTCACCTTACTACTATACTACAACCAAGTTCTAACTGGTTCAGTCTACTACTATATTACTACCAAATTCTAACTAGTTCACCTTACTACTATACTACAACCAAGTTCTAACTGGTTCAGTCTACTACTATACTACAACCAAATT
>NW_013766305.1:0-1106 GCF_000517525.1 Limulus polyphemus
AATGATATCAAGGGCAACTTGTATTATCGGAACAAAAACAAATGTTATCAATGGCAAGTTTTATAGTCGGAACAAAAACAAATATTATCAAGGAATAGGTGCATAGTAAATTAAAACTAACGTTATGAAGGAAAGGTTGTATTGTCAAAACAAAATAAAATGTGATCAAGGGCAAGTATATAGTCGGAATAAAAACAAATATTAGTAAGTGCCCAGTTGTATAGTCGGAACAAAAACAAATGTTATCAAGGTCAAGTTGTATTATCGGAACAAAAACAAATGTGATCAAAGGCAATTTGTATAGTCGGGATAAAAACAAATATTATTGAGGGCAAGTTGCATAGTTGGAACAATAACAAATGTTATCAAAGGAAAATTTTATAGTCGGAACAAAAACAAATGTTATCAAGGGCAAGTTGTATAGTCGGAAGAAAAACAAATGTTATCAAATGGAAGTTGTAAAGTAGGATTAAAACAAATGTTATCAAGGGCAAGTTGTATAGTCGGAACAAAAACAAATGTTATCAAGGGCAAGTTGTATAATCAGAACAAAAGCAAATGTTATCAAGGGCAAGTTGTATAGTCTGAACAAAAAAAATGTTATGAATGGCAAGTTGTATAGTCGGAACAAAAACAAATGTTATCAAGAACAGGTTGCAGAGTAAAATAAAAGCTAAGGTTATCAAGGAAAGGTTATAATGTCAAAACAGAAATAAATGTTTTCAAGTGCAAGTTGTACAGTCGGGATAAAAACAAATATTATTAAGGGCAAGTTGCACAGTTGGAACAATAACAAATGTTATCAAGGGCAAGTGGTATAGTCGGAACAAAAACAAATGTTATGAAGAACAGGTTGCATAGTAAAGTAAAAGCTAAGGTTATCAAGGAAAGGTTATAATGTCAAAACAGAAATAAATGTTATCAAGGGCAAGTTGTATAGTCGGGATTAAAACAAATATTATTAAGGGCAAGTTGTATAGTCGGAACAAAAACAAATGTTATCAAGGGAAAGTTGTATAGTAGGAACAAAAACAAATGTTATCTAGGACAATTTGTATAGTCGGAATAAAAACAAATATTATCAAGGGCAAGTTTTATAGTCGGAA
>NW_013766306.1:0-1336 GCF_000517525.1 Limulus polyphemus
ATTGTAATAACCACACGTTTAACAAAACATTTTGTTTTAAATGTTGAACAAGGATGATGTGTGTTTGACAGGCAGATTGTGAACGTTTCCAATAACCACAGGCTTAACAAAACATTTTGTTTTAAATGTTGAACAAGGATGACGTGTGTTTGACAGGCAGATTGTGAACGTTTCCAATAACCACACGTTCAACAAAACATCTATATTATTATTCTGCTTGTATGTATGTACGACCGTTACGCTTTCTGACCGAGAACCTGCTGCATAAGCATGCGTAGTTAGAATGTTTTCCCAAGAAAAACCGCGCATGCGCATTATTCACTCGACGACAAACAGTCTGCCTGCGGCAGAGAGCTGCCAAGCTCAGTGATCAAGTCTCTACAATTGCTGCATGAAACATGAAGTAACAACAAAAGGGGAATGTAAATATACTTGACTAACCATTTTGTACAACAGAATATTAAAAACTTGTCAACGTTTTTAAAAAAGGTTTGATGTCAGGCCGTAGAATAACATTATATGTTTATTTATCTATAGTATTAAGTACAGTAAAGTTTAGTCCTAGCTAAACTAAAGTGAAAAAAAAAAAACGTATACAGGTTACGGTGTTAATTTATCTCTTTATGGAACTTAGGCCTAACATAAGTTAAAGTTTTATAAAGTATAGCCTATGTACAAGTGGATTTACACATTTCGTTGTCTACGATTACAGTTAGTTTATATTGTGCTAGAAATGTTATATTTAAAGAAGTACTGTTACGATAAAGATACTAATTTGGCCGGAAATGTTTTGCGGGTCTCTGTTAGTTTTGTTATAGTTGTTGAACAAGGATGGCGGTGTGTTTGACAGGCAGATTGTGAACGTTTCCAATAACCACACGTTTAACAAAACATTTTGTTATAAATGTAGAACAAGGATGACGTGTATTTGACAGCCAGATTGTGAACGCTTTCATTAGCGGATTTTTTTTTTCACCTAACATTTCTTTATTGCCAATTACCAGTTAAGATAAACTATTGCTCTTTATTTTTACAGTAATTTAGAGAAAAGTCATAAAAGACCATCGCAAATGTTGAAATTCAACTTTGAAGAGAAGTTAAGTAAAGGTAGTGGCGGTATAACAGTCCTAATTACTTCTTAAATATTTTACAAAGACAGGAAGTTTGTTTGTTTGATGCTAAGCACAAAGTTATACAATGGGCTATCTTTACTCTGCCCACCACGGGTATCGAAACTCGGTTTCTAGCGTTGTAAGCCTGCAGACATACCGCTGTGCGACTGGGAGGCTTGTATTTTGGACTTTTTTTGTTGTTGTTGTTTTATTATTATTAAGCA
>NW_013766307.1:0-1556 GCF_000517525.1 Limulus polyphemus
TACAACTACTCCATGAACATCTAGGTGTAACTCTAGTTACAGAATTTATAACCACTAAACTCATCTTTAGCCTTACTTGGTACAACTACTCCATAAACACCTAGGTGTAATTCTAGTTTCCGAATTTATAACCACAATACTCATCTTTAGCCTAATTTGATACAACTACTCCATGAACACCTAGGTGTAACTCTAGTTACTGAATATGTAACCCCATACTCATCTTTAGCGTTATTTGGTACAACAACTCCACGAACACCTAGGCGTAGCTCTAGTTACCGAATTTATAACCACCATACTCATCTTTAGCGTTATTTGGTACAACTACTCCATGAACAGTTAGGTGTGACTCTTGTTACAGAATTTACAACCACCATACACATTTTTAGCCTTACTTGGTACAACTACTCCATAAACACCTAAGTGTAACTCTAGTTACCGAATTTGTAACCACCATTCTTATCTTTAGCGTTATTTGGTACAACAACTCCAAGAACACCAAGCGTAGATATAGTTACCGAATTTATAACCACCATACTCATCTTTATCGTTATTTGGTACAACTACTCCATGAACACCTAGGTGTGACTCTAGTTACAGAATTTATAACCACCATACATATCTTTAGCCTTACTTGGTACAACTACTCCATAAACACCTAGGTGTAACTAAAGTATCCGAATTTATAACCACCATACTCATCTTTAGCCTAATTTGATACAACTACTCCATGAACACCTAGGTGTAACTCTAGTTACTGAATGTGTAACCCCATACTCATCTTTAGCGTTATTTGGTACAACAAATCCACGAACACCTATGCGTAGCTCTAGTTACCGAATTTATAACCACCATACTCATCTTTAGCGTTATTTGGTACAACTACTCCATGAACACCTAGGTGTGACTCTAGTTACAGAATTTATAACCACCATACACTTAAAGATGAGAATGGTGGTTATAAATTCGGTAACTAGAGCTTCGCCTAGGTGTTCGTGGAGTTGTTGTACCAAGTAAGGCTAAAGATCACCTAGGTGTTCGTGGAGTAGTTGTACCAAATAACGTTAACTCCAGTTACTGAATTTATAACCAACATACTCGTCTTTAGCCTTACTTAGTACAACTACTCGATGCACACCTAGTTAGAGTACGTGTAACCCCATACTTACCTTTAGCCCTTCTTGGTACAAGAACTCCACGAACATCTAGGTGTAACTCTAGTTACACAATTTATAATCAACATAATCATCTTTAACCTTACGTGGTACAACTACTCCGTGAACACTTAGATGTAACTCTAGTTACAGAATTTATAACCACCATACTCATCTTTAGTTTTAATTGGTACAACTACTCCATTAACACCTAGGTGTAACAGTTGTTACCGAATTTGTAACTACAATACTCGTCTGTAGCGTTATTTGGTACAACAACTCCACGAATACCTAGGTGTAACTCTAGTTACCTGATTTATAACCACCATACTCAGCGTTAGCCTTACTTGGTACAACAACTCCACGAACACCTAGGTGTTACTCTAGTTACCGAATTTATAA
>NW_013766308.1:0-1608 GCF_000517525.1 Limulus polyphemus
ACCGATACACCTAAGTTACTTTACTACCGATACACCTAAGTAACTTTACTACCGATACACCTAATTAGCTTAACTACCGATACACCTAAGTAACTTTACTACCGATACACCTAATTAGCTTTACTACAGATACACCTAATTAGCTTTACTACAGATACACCTAAGTAGCTTTAGTACAGATACACCTAATTAGCTTTACTACAGATACACCTAATTAGCTTTACTACAGATACACCTAATTAGCTTACTACCGATACACCTAAGTAACTGTAAGCATTTGATTTTAGTCATCCTTAATGTTTGAGAGTTTGTACGAAACTTGAAAGATGAATTATTTTTACACGATAAGACTTCTATTAAATCGTTTTGTGATGGGATGTCACAACGGCTAGTTCAATTCAGAAGCGTTAATCAGGTCTAATAATCCTTTGCAAATTTATACTTGGTAGTAGCTTTTGATGACAACTATGGATTTCCTGCTAGAAATATTTAAGTAATCATTTCAAAGTACAACAGTTGTGAAAAACACAAGTATGGTACATACTCAATTGGTAACATTCTGGTAGCCCCGCAGTGGTTCAGGGATAAGTCTGATTGCTTATGACGCTAAAAATGAGGTTTCGGTACCGCAGTGGGCACAGCGGAGATTGCCCATAGGGTGGCTTTGTGTTTAACAACAAAGAAATATTTGACAAAGTTTTCTGGAATTGGGTGACGATCACACCAGATTTTACGACCAAACAAAGTTTTCTGGAATTGGGTGACGATCACACTGGATTTTAAGACCAAAATAAAATATATTCGTCGATCACGGTAATCTAAAATGAAGACATTAATCACACCTACAATAACAGCACAAGTGTTTGTTTGTAGTTAAGCATAAAGCTACACAGTGGGCTATCTGTGCTCTGCACACCATGGGGTCAGCATATGTGTTACTGGAACATTCTCAAAGACGAATAGAATAATCATGACGCAAACAAACCTTTAAAACATTTTTGGTATTGTGTGTAAGTAAAACAACCAATTCCAGAGATAGACTTTGCCAAAATGATTGTTTGTTGTTAAAGCTGATTGCGTGAGCGTTGGTGTGTCAAATAAAAGTACACAATCATCACACAGAAGTAGAATTACAGGAGTTGAGTAACATATCAGTGACCAGTTAAAGTAGCAAATTTCGCCAGTCAAACATCACTGTAAAATTAAACCAGATAGAAACAACAGACATGAGAAGTTTAATACATCCTTAAGAGTAAGTAGACATGGTAAATGAACAAACATCACTGTAAAATTAAACCACAAAGTAACGACAGACATGAGAAGTTTAATACATCCTTAAGAGTAAGTAAACACGGTAAATAAACAAACATCACTGTAAAATTAAACCACAAAGTAACAACAGACGTGAGAAGTTTAATATATCCTTAAGAGTATTGTTTGTTTTGAATTTCGCGCGAAGCTAGAAGAGAGCTATCTGCGCTAGCCGTCCCTAATTTAACAGTGTAAGATTAGAGGGAAGGCAGCTAGTCATCACCACCCACCGCCAACTCTTGGGCTACTCTTTTGTCAAAGAATAGTGGGATTGACTATCACATTATAACGCCCCAA
>NW_013766309.1:0-1680 GCF_000517525.1 Limulus polyphemus
TACAATACTACAATGAAAGTTTACGATTTATTGTCACCGTATTTATAGTTCAGCTAAGGAAACAAGGTGTCCACAGCCCATTGTATTATCACATACAATACTACAATGAAAGTTTACGATTTATTGTCACCGTTTTTATAGTTCAGCTAAGGAAACAAGGTGTCCACAGCCCATTGTATTATCACATACAATACTACAAGGAAAGTTTACGATTTATTGTCACCGTATTTATAGTTCAGCTAAGGAAACAAGGTGTCCACAGCCCATTGTATTATCACATACAATACTACAATGAATATGTATGAGTCATAGTTTTAATAACAGCACAAAATTGATAAACGTTGTTAATAACATGCAGATGTACTGCGTTAACATATAGACAGGGAGGTGGGTTTATCGTTATGCTGTATCGTAGACTCTTGTACGTAATATTTAAGTTGTTTTTTTATTAAGGAAACATATACTAGTTTAGTAAAAAAAGGTAAATGATACTAAGTAAACAAAAAGAAGATTGGAAAACTCAGTCGGAAGCTGAATAATAATAATAACCGAAAATAAGAAAACGTGTCGTATTTTCGCGTGTGTGTTTCTTGATTCCATAAACCAAATTCATGTTTAAATTTGACATTCTAATCGAAGTGTGAACAAAGCATCGGATAAAACGGTGATAACGTTTATTGGTGTTGAATTTTATGTTTTGAAATAGTGTTTTTAAAACGTAGGTTAGTACGTTTTTCCTATTGGAGTTTGATATCTAGTACTAAGTATATATCATGCGAAGGATACTTCATAATAAGGATATCTTGTGCAAAGGATACTTCATACTATGGATATATCATGCGACGGATACGTCATACTATGGATATATCATGCGAAGGATACATTACGCCAAGGGTATATCATTATCAAAGGGTACATTGCGCAAGGATACTTCATACTATGGATCTATTGTAGGAAAGATAACTTATGCTAATTACATTTCAACGCAGTATATCTCATACTAAAGATATCACATACAACATAATAACAAAGACTCATCCTTCTTAGTGTGTTTCATGCCAAGGATATCTTCAGTAGAGAGAACACGTCCGATGGTCATTTTATAGCAAGTATACGCCTTCCTAGGGCTACCACGTTCAGTTTAAGCTAAGGAAAGCTGCAATAGAAATAATTTACTCACGAGGTTGAGCCTGAGAATAGCTGGTAGCAGAAAACGTGGTTAGAAATTGAAAAACGAAACAGATATCCATATCTCTGTTGTTTTATACGGTTTCTATTTTAATATATGATACTTATTTTTAAAACGTATTCACCGTATAATTGGGGAACAAAATACAAGTTGATTCTGCCCTACTTTTGAATGGATTAATATGCTAATTCTACACAGAGAGCGTCATTTGATTGAAGCCTATAACATTAACCGGACTTCGTATATAATTTATACCGTGTGTAACTAATTCAACCCGTGATAAGCATATGCTGTATAGTCAACCAATCAGTGACTTTCACTCTCACTATCAAGATGACACACTGTCTACGCCCGAGCTCCATGTTTGCTTTAGATACTGTTATTTCGATATCATATGATATATCTTGAATTGATATTAATCACTAAGCTTCCAGTGGCATAGTGAGATAATATTTTCCATGTGTCTGTTTTACATAATTGCGTTTTATTTC
>NW_013766310.1:0-2004 GCF_000517525.1 Limulus polyphemus
GAATAGTATGGGATTCTAGCTGTTTGTGGAGGAGGTAAGATATTGTATTGGAAGTTAACATTTTCCTAAACTGAAAATGTATTTGTGATAGACACTTACCTCTTTTCACATTTCCCACTCTTCCTCCCTACTTCTGGTGTCAGTTTTGTATGTACTGGCTAATCTCTAAGTGATTTTGAGCTGCATAGAAGAAAGGGCACAGGTGATGATAGGAGTTGTATTGCATTCCTATTGGTGAAGCTTACTGCATTATAATTTGCATGATAGCATGCAAATGTCTCATGTAGGTGGGAGTATCAAGGCTAGTGGTGAGCAAAAATTTGTGCATATAGAAGGAAGTATAAGTTGAGAAAAGCTATTTGTGAGCAGAGTTAAGTATCTATCAGAAATACATTTTCACTTTTGGAAAATGTTAACGGTAAATGAAATATTGCCATTATGTCTGTTTTAACCCTATAATGATGATGCCATTTTTATAACCTTTTCTGTGCATGTTACTGAGTTACATTCACAATTTAATTAAACGACTTCACTCTCAATGTATTTTAAGGAAGTTATTGTTATGAAGTACATTATAATTCGGTTTTATATTATCTATGTTTTTATTCCTTTATTTCAAAACAACTTCTAAAATATTATTTATAACTTGAGTTTTGATAACTCATTAAGTGCTCGCAGTTACAAATCTCAACTCAAAGATCTGGTAAAGGGGCAACTGCCCAGGGGCCTGGGCGAATGAAACCTGATTATGCCGTAAAGACCGCAAAGCATCTTTAGGCTATATCTTCATTTAATGATAAAAAACATAGTTTTCGGCTTTTCTTTGCATATAGATTCTTGATACATTAAGAATGACTGAAATAATAATTTGAGTAATAATTAATATGTATTTGTTACTTTATAGATTTAATAGATATTTGTTGTTACTTTATTAACATTTTTACGCTTATACTGTGAGGTAAAAACGGCTGCTGCTATGATTTTGTCTGGTTTATGAGCTCATTGCTGTCCTAATTTAGGATCTTCTTTTTAATAAATTCTTGAAAATGTTAAAAAAGAGAGAGAGAGAAAGGGGTCCCAGCGAGGATGTTTGCCCTGGGGCCCGTGCTGGCTCTCGACATTCCTGACTGGGACAAAGGCAACTGGGCAGTCTGCTTCAGCCCCCCACGGGAAAAGGCCTACAGGTGTATGCAGGCATGACATCAGAAGATGCCATGGACTATGACAAATTAAAAGTGGCCTTGTCAAAACATTATGAACTTTCCAAAGAGAAACTGTATTTCCGTTTGTGGGCATGTCTATAGCGATACATCACAAGATGGACTGACATGGCCAAATGTGAAAATGGTGTTGAGGGACTGGCAGACCGACTAATACATGAACAGTTCATGATCACATGCTCAACTGACATGTCACTGTTCCTATAGGAGAAGGCATCAAAAGATGTGGATGAGATGATCAAGCTGGCAGAACAATATATGGAAGCCCATAGAGGGAGTATAACTGGCAAATCCAAGTATAACCAGTTAAAGTTCAAACCACCAAAGGTGACAAGAACTCAATGGACCAAAGGAAGAAGAGATACTATGGGTCAACATCTTAAAACATTAATTTAAATTCATGAGAAGGAATATGGAGGAATTCAGTAGTTCTGAAAATGCCTTTTATGTACATTTATATTTCTGCACACTTCTAATTCAGAAGTAGCTGTATTTCAAAATAAGTCGCAGCATGTTTAAAGAATAGGCATTTAGCTTTCTATGCATCCAGAGATGCTTGTTCTTTAAATTTGCTTAAATCTAAAAATGTAGATTTTAAAACAATCAGCCAGTTCTCTTTTTTTTTAATCTAAAGTAATGTTTGTGAGTGAGATAATTAAAAAGAAAGACTAATAAAAACAAATAAAACAAAGATATAATTCCATGGTAATATATGATTCCTTATAAAGTGTTTTTGTATTGAATTTTGATGTAATTTCGAAGAAATAAGTATATGTAGTAAGTA
>NW_013766311.1:0-747 GCF_000517525.1 Limulus polyphemus
TGAGTTAAAGGTCATACGATTCTGTAATTTAAGATCAGTGTTTCATTCCTAATGAACGAGTTAAAGGTCACACGATTCTGTAATTTAAGATTAGTGTTTCATTCCTAATGAATGAGTTAAAGGTCATACGATTCTCTAATTTAAGATCAGTGTTTCATTCCTAATGAACGAGTTAAAGGTCACACGATTCTGTAATTTAAGATCACTGTTGCATTCCTAATGAATGAGTTAAAGGTCATACGATTCTGTAATTTAAGATTAGTGTTTCATTCCTAATGAACGAGTTAAAGGTCACACGATTCTGTAATTTAAGATCACTGTTGCATTCCTAATGAACGAGTTAAAGGTCACACGATTCTGTAATTTAAGATTAGTGTTTCATTCCTAATGAATGAGTTAAAGGTCATACAATTCTCTAATTTAAGATTAGTGTTTCATTCCTAATGAACGAGTTAAAGGTCATACGATTCTGTAATTTAAGATTAGTGTTTCATTCCTAATGAACGAGTTAAAGGTCATACGATTCTGTAATTTAAGATTAGTGTTTCATTCCTACTGAACGAGTTAAAGGTCATACGATTCTGTAATTTAAGATTAGTGTTTCATTCCTAATGAACGAGTTAAAGGTCATACGATTCTCTAATTTAAGATTAGTGTTTCATTCCTAATGAACGAGCTAAAGGTCACATGATTCTGTAATTTAAGATTAGTGTTTCATTCCTAATGAATGAGTTAAAGGTCATACGA
>NW_013766312.1:0-3217 GCF_000517525.1 Limulus polyphemus
GACAGAGCTCAGCTAATATATTGGTAATATGAAGTTGCTGAGAGTTTACTTTCACATCGTGGCTGAGATCAGCTACTATATTGGTAACATTAAGTTTGTGAAGGGTTACTTTCACTTCGTGGTAGACTCAGTTACTATACTGGTAATAAGAAGTTGGTAAGGGTTTACTTTCACTTCATGGCAGAGCTCAGCTACTATATTGATAATATGATGTTGGTGAGAATTTACTTTTACTTTGTGGAAGAATTCAACTACTATATTGGTAATATGAAGTTAGTGAGGGTTTTTTCGCTTCGTGGCAGAGCTCAGCTACTATATTTATATTGGTAATATGAAGTTGGTGAGGGTTTTCTTTCACTTCGTGGCAGAGCTCAGCTACTATATTGGTAATATGAAGTTAATGAGAACTTACTTTCACTTTGTGGAAGAATTCAGTTACTATATTGGTAATATGAAGTTAGTGAGGGATTTTTCGATTCGTGGCAGAGCTCAGCCACTATATTTATATTGGTAATATGAAGTTGGTGAGGGTTTGCTTTCACTTCAAGGAAGAGCTAAGCTAGTATATGTGTAATATGAAGAGGGTTTACTTTCACTTCATTTTAGAGCTGAGCTACTATATTGGTAATATGAAGTTGTTGAGGGTTTACTTTCACTTCATTTTAGTAGTCAGCTACTATATTGGTAATACGAAGTTGGTGAGGGTTTACTTTCATTTCGTGGCAGAGCTCAGCTACTATATTGGTAATACGAAGTTGATGAGGGTTTACTTTCATTTCGTGGCAGAGCTCAGCTACTATATTGGTAATATGAAGTTAGTGAGAACTTACTTTCACTTTGTGGAAGAACTCAGCTATTATATTGGTAATATGAAGTTGGTGAGGGTTTACTTTCATTTTGTAGCAGAGCTAGGCTACAATATTGGTAATATGAAGTTGGGGAGGGTTTACTTTCACATCGTGGAAGAGCTTAGTTACTATATTGGTAATATGAAGTTGTGAGGGTTTACTTTCACTTCGTGGAGAGCTCAACTACTATATTGCTATTATGAAGTATATGAGGTTTTACTTTCACTTTGAGGCAGAACTCAGCTACTATATTAGTAATATGAGGTTGGGGAGGGTTTACTTTCACTTCGTGAAAGAGCGTAATTACTATATTGGTAATATCAAGGTGGTGAGGGTTTATTTTCTCTTCGTGGAAGAGCTTAGCAACTATATTGGTAATATGAAGTTGGTGAGGGTTTTTTCGGTTCGTGGCAGAGCTCACCTACTATATTTATATTGGTAATATGAAGTTGTTAAAGGCTTACTTTCACTTCATTTTAGAAGGCAGTTACTATATTGTCAATATGAAGTTGTTGAGGGTTTACTTTCACTTCGTGGCAGCGTTCAGCTACTATATTGGTATTATGAAGTTGGTGAGGGTTTAATTTCACTTCGTGGCAAAGCTCAGCTACTATATTGGTAATATGAAGTTCGTGAAGGTTTAATTTCACTTCGTGGCAGAGCTCAGCTACTATATTGGTAATATGTAGTTGGTGAGGGTTTACTTTCACTTAGTGGCTGAGATCAGCTAATAAATTGGTAATATGAAGTTGGTGAGGGTTTACTTTCACTTCATTTCAGAGCTCAGCTACTATATTGGTAATATGAAGTTAATGAGGGTTCACTTTCACTTCGTGGCAGAGCTCAGCTACTATATTGGTAATATGAAGTTGGTGAGGGTTTACTTTCACTTCGTGGCTAGCTCAGCTACTATATTTGGTAATATGAAGTTGCTGAGGGTTTACTTTCACTTCACTTCATATTATAAATATAGTAGCTGAGATCTTCCACGAAGTGAAGTTAAACCCTCATCAACTTCATATTACCAATATAGTAGCTGAGCGCTTCCACGAAGTGAAAGTAAACCCTCACCAACGTCATATTTCCAATATAGTAGCTGAGCTCTGAAATGAAGTGAAAGGAAACCCTCAACAACTTCATATTACTAATATAAATATAGTAGCTGATCTCTGCCACCAATAGAAAATAAACCTTCACAAACTTCATATTACCAATATAGTAACTGAGCTCTGCAAGGAAGTGATAGTAAACCCTTACCAATTTCATATTACCAATATAGTAACTGAGCTCTGCCATGAAGTGATAATAAATTCTCACCTACTTCATATTACCAATATAATATCTGAGCTATGCCTGGAAATGAAAGTAAACCCTCACCAACTTCATATTACCAATATAGTAGCTGAGCTCTGCCATGAAGTGAAAGTAAACCCTCACCTACTTCATATTACCAATATAATATCTGAGCTCTGGCAGAAAATGAAAGTAAACCCTCACCATCTTAATATTACCAATTTAGTAGCTGAGCTCTACCATCAGAGCTCAGCTACTATATTGGTAATATGAAGTTAGTGAGAACTTACTTTCACTTTGTGGAAGAACTCAGCTATTATATTGGTAATATGAAGTTGGTGAGGGTTTAATTTCACTTCTTGGCAGTGCTCAGCTACTATATTGGTAATATGAAGTTGGTGAGGGTTTAATTTCACTTCGTGGCAGAGCTCAGCTACTATATTGGTAATATGAAGTTGGTGAGGGTTTACTTTCACTTCGTGGAAGAGCTAAGCTACTATATTGGTAATATGAAGTATGTGAGGGTTTACTTTCCATTCATTTCAGAGCTCAGCTATTATATTGGTAATAAGAAGTTAATGAGGGTTTACTTTCACTTCGTGGCAGAGCTCAGCTACTACTTTGGTGATATGAAATTGGATAGAATTTACTTTCACTTCGTGGCAGAGATCAGGTAAAATATTGGCAATATAAAGTTGTTGAGTGTTTACTGTCACTTCGTAGCAGAGCTTAGTTACTATATTGGTAATATGAAGTTGTGAGGGTTCATTTTCTCTTCGGGCCAGAGCTCAGCAACTATATTTTTAATATGAAGTTAGTGAGGGTTTTTTTCGCTTCGTGTCAGAGCTCAGCTACTATATTTATATCGGTAATATGAAGTTGGTGAGAGTTTACTTTCACTTCAAGGAAGAGCTCAGCTAGTGTATTGGTAATATCAAATTGTTGAGTGTTTACTTTCACTTCATTTTAGAGCTGAGCTACTATATTGGTAATATGAAGTTGTTGAGGGTTTACTTTAACTTCGTGGCAGAGCTTAGTTACTATATTGGTAATATGAAGTTGTGAGGGTTTACCTT
>NW_013766313.1:0-835 GCF_000517525.1 Limulus polyphemus
CCAAATAGTTCTTTGTCACATGGCTTAGACTAGATAACTTCTCCCAAGCAGGGTGCAAAATACTTGCTTTTAGGAAATCAATCATTGGCTTCAAATCTTGGTCTTTCTCCTGTTCTGTCTTGATATCTATATTTGGTTTCACTTCACCATCATCAACTCTTGCAGTCAGCTTGACTTCAGCTTGAAGACACCTGGTTAGTTCAACCTCTCTTTTGCAGCAATGTCTGCAGTCATTCTTGCAGGGTCTTCAGCTCAGTCCATTAGCATTACCATGGGATTTTCATTCTCTATATTCAATATTATAATTATACTGGTCTATTTTCCCGATCCAACGTGCTTGTTCTCCCTCTGGGTTCTTTAATGATCTTAACCAGCATAATGCAACATGGTCTGTCCTAATGGTAAACTTTGCACCATAGAGGTAAGGGTGGAAATACGTCAGACTCCTTACTGTAGCAAGGAGTTCCCTCCGTGTTACATAGTAGTTCCTCTCTGGTCTACTCAAAACCCTACTGAAGTAGGCCACCACATGTTTGTTTTCGCCCACTTTCTGAGACAACACTCCTCCAGTTCCGACATTACAAGCATCACAATCCAGTATGTACAGCATGAGGGATCTGGAAGCTTTAAAGGTGGAGCAGTGGCCAATTTTTCTTTCAACATCTTGTAAGAATGCTGGCAAGAAACTGTCCATTCAAACTTCTGGCCTTTTTTAGTCAAATCATGTAGTGGAGCAGCTATAGTTGCAAAGTCCTTTACAAATTTGCATTAGTAAGTACAGAGTCCCAAGAAACTTCTTAACTCTCCCACATTGTCTCGTGTTGGCCAGTCAAGC
>NW_013766314.1:0-834 GCF_000517525.1 Limulus polyphemus
TGTCAATGATACTTTTGTGGACATAGATAACTTTCCAACTCATTCTTATTTCTAATCTCAAATTGTCTTTTAGAAACAAACTTCTTAGAATTAATTAAAATTGTCTTACACTCTTTCCATAGTCCATCAGTCTCCTTTCCACATGACTCACATCAAACTACACATACAATCATAGTCCAACATTCTCCTTCCCACATGACTCACATCAAACTACACATACAACCATAGTCCATCAGTCTCCTTCCCACATGACTCACATCAAACTACACATACAACCATAGTCCATCAGTCTCCTTCCCACATGACTCACATCAAACTACACATACAACCATAGTCCATCAGTCTCCTTCCCACATGATGCACATCAAACTACATGTACAATCATAGTCCAGCAGTCTCCTTCCAACATGATGCACATCAAACTACACATACAACCATAGTCCATCAGTCTCCTTCCCACATGATGCACATCAAACTACACATACAATCACAGTCCAGCAGTCTCCTTTCCACATGATGCACATCAAACAAACATACAACCATAGTCCAGCAGTCTCCTTTCCACATGATGCACATCAAACCACACATACAACCATAGTCCATCAGTCTCCTTCCCACATGATGCACATCAAACTACACATACAACCATAGTCCAGCAGTCTCCTTTCCACATGATGCACATCAAACTACACATACAACAATAGTCTAACAGTCTCCTTCCCACACGACTCACATCAAACTACACATACAACCATAGTCCATCAGTCTCATGATGCACATCAAACTACACATACAACCATAGTCTAACAGTCTCCTTCCCACATGACTCACATC
>NW_013766315.1:0-836 GCF_000517525.1 Limulus polyphemus
ACTCTCAATAAGAAGACACAAGATTTAACGATACTGTGTACTGTCAATAAGAAGACACTAGATTTAACGATACTGTGTACTGTCAATAAGAAGACACAAGATTTAACGATACTGTGTACTCTCAATAAGAAGACTCAAGATTTAACGATACTGTGTACTGTTAATACGAAGACACAAGATTTAACGATACTGTGTACTGTCAATAAGAAGGCACAAGATTTAACGATACTGTGTACTCTCAATAAGAAGACACAAGATTTAACGATACTGTGTACTGTCAATAAGAAGACACTAGATTTAACGATACTGTGTACTGTCAATAAGAAGACACTAGATTTAACGATACTGTGTACTGTCCATAAGAAGACACAAGATTTAACGATACTGTGTACTCTCAATAAGAAGACTCAAGATTTAACGATACTGTGTACTGTTAATACGAAACACAAGATTTAACGATACTGTGTACTGTCAATAAGAAGGCACAAGATTTAACTATACTTTGTACTGTCAATAAGAAGACACAAGATTTAACGATACTGTGTACTGTCAATAAGAAGACACAAGATTTAACTATACTGTGTACTGTCCATAAGAAGACACAAGATTTAACAATACTGTGTACTCTCAATAAGAAGACACAAGATTTAACGATACTGTGTACTGTCAATAAAAAGACACAAGATTTAACGATACTGTGTACTGTCAATAAGAAGACACAATATTCAACGATAATATGTACTGTCAGAATGAAAACACAAGATTTAACAATAATGTGTCCTGTCAATAAGAAGACACACGATTTTACGATACTGTGTACTGTCAATAAGAAGACA
>NW_013766316.1:0-1176 GCF_000517525.1 Limulus polyphemus
ACATCTCTTTGTTTATATAATATCACTAGAGACGACTGTCACATCTACTTTTCTATATAGTCCTAGTGCAGACGACTATCACATTTTTTTGTTTATATAAGATCATTAGAGACGACTGTCACATCTATTTGTTTATATAATATCACTAGAGACGACTATCACATCTATTTGTTTATATAATATCACTAGAGATGACTGTCACATCTATTTGTTTATATAATATCACTAGAGACGACTGTCACATCTACTTTACTATACATCCTTACTAATGACGAATGTTACACATACTTAGAGGGATACAATTTTAAAGATCGATGACTGTCACACCTATTACTGAATCTAGTATAAAGTTTATGTGGAGAACATCGTAGTTCTAACATTACCAAATAAAAGCTTTTGCTTAACTTATATCAATATTAATGAAAAACTAATCACTAGACCAGTGGTTCCCAACCTTATTACCACCAAGGACCATATTTTATTTAATTTCTTCCCAACAGACCCCATGTTTTTGAAAGATTCCGTCTACCCAACAAGCTGTTTTTATTAACTAATAATTAACTTGTTTTCTCATTTTTCACTGTCAAATAAGACATATATAACTGAGTGTACAATTAAAAGAACAGCAGTATTAAAAACATTACTTGTTCAATGAGCTGGTTAATGTTGCTTTATTGATACACATTTTTTCCCACGAGGAGCTTAGCTGAATTTTTAACGGCTTTTCTCACATACTTAGAGAGCCAGAAAAATTGTGACAGTTATAGAACAGCCTTAGAATGAGTGCGATATTTTAAAATATTATCCGCATTTTGAGGTGTGGGTGCATTATTAGTAATTTTAAACTACTCACAGGAGGAAATAAAGCCAGACATCGGAATCTTTGTCATTGACGTCATTACAATATTATTTTGTGAAAAGTATTTTACTAAAAGTGTATGTGAGTGGAATATTGCACTAGCAAAAATAAAAATATTTTACTTGAATCAAATGTTTCATGAGAATGTTGCTTTACTCAAACTTAAAATGGTATATTTGGATTTTTGTATTATAGCTAAGCAACTCTGCTGTACAAAAGTTGATCCAAATACCACATTTATAGCTTTTCTACAGTAAATATTCTAGTGACGTAATTGATCCAAATAAAACATTTATAGCTTTTCTACAGTAAATATT
>NW_013766317.1:0-2281 GCF_000517525.1 Limulus polyphemus
ATTTTGTTTTACTTCCTCATTAGCAAGATTCCATAATATAAACATTTTGTTTTACTTCCTCATTAGCAAGATTCCATAATATAAACATTTTGTTTTACTTCCTCATTAGCAAGATTCCATAATATAAACATTTTGTTTTACTTCCTCATTAGCAAGATTCCATAATATAAACATTTTGTTTTACTTCCTCATTAGCAAGATTCCTTAATATAAACATTTTGTTTTACTTCCTCATTAGCAAGATTCCATAATATAAACATTTTGTGACCAGCGATTTGAACATACGTAATGGGTCATCTTATTTTGTGATCGAGGTAAAGTTTCCGTTTCAGAATGACAATTTGTCGTTATATTCTAAATAAAATAAAGCATTAAAGAAAGAATTAAACATATTATAACAATAACATACTCTGTTCGCCGATTCGAAGGTACACACTAAAATACATCCTTATCCTTCGTAATTAATTATAAATAGGTCATAATTCCTGTTCTTAACCTATTATAATACCAGAATATTAATAACCTCATCAGTTCGTGGATTCTAAAAGGAACGTGATATTCCTATTTAAAAAGGAACGTACCTCAGAATCTCTTGCCTTGCAGACAATATGGCCGTCTATTAGTATTGAAGATGCTTCAACTAACTCGTTACTCACAATTTAAAAATGAATCAAATTAAGAGCCTACCTTGCAACTTGCGTTCTGTCTCCCAGAATTTCTGTAGTTCGTTAAAATATTTGTCCAAAATGAACACTTTCGACAGACCGAGCGTGGCCATCACTGCCACCGAATCACGTACTGGCGACGTACCAAGCAGCCGAGTTTGTTCGCCGGCAAACTAAGGAGGACAAGACTGTAGTGTAGGTCTTACTAGAAATTTGAAAACACTGTTAAACTAGCGCCAAAAGAACTCGAACTGTAAACATTATATCTAAAACATATATAGAACACTGAACTCGCTAATCCTGCCCCTACTGGTCAAGGACGGGTCCACATGGGTCGGTCCGGTAAGAAAAGACCGGCAGACATTGGCCTGAACTGGTACCACGAGCTTCCTTCCTAGTCCGGTTCTGTAAGAATTGGGGTATAGGAATCAGTTGCTTTGTGTCTTTGGGTTGGTCAGTAACGTAAGCTATTGTCCAGGGCCAATTCATTAGCTAAAATAGGTCAGATAGACATTGCCTTGATCAGCATGGCCTTCTTTACAGTGCCGATCTAGTAAATATAAAGTGAGTGAACACTTTGCTTTGGGTTGGTCTACTCAGTTCTATTCTAGGACCGGTATTCAGGAAATAAAACTGGGAAGGCCCATTAAATAATAAGGGTAGGAAACCTGTACAAAAAGAGTGTGTTTTCCTTTGTACGATAGTTCTCCAAATCAGCTGTTAGGAGAACTGGTAATGTTTACAGTGAACAGGTATCATTAAAGGTAAACAATGAGTGAGAACTGTGTTTAGTGTAGAGGGAGACTCACAAACTATGTTTAAATGTAGAGAGAGACTCACACACTATGTTTAGATGTAGAGAGAGATTCACACACTATGTTTAAATGTAGAGAGACTCACACACTATGTTTAGATGTAGAGAGACTCACACACTATGTTTAGATGTAGAGACACACACACTATGTTTAGATATAGAGAGAGACTCACAAACTATGTTTAAATGTAGAGAGACTCACACACTATGTTTAAATGTAGAGAGACTCACAAACTATGTTTAGATGTAGAGAGAGATTCACACACTATGTTTAAATGTAGAGAGACTCACACACTATGTTTAGATGTAGAGAGACTCACACACTATGTTTAGATGTAGAGACACACACACTATGTTTAGATGTAGAGAGAGACTCACACACTATGTTTAGATGTAGAGAGACTCACACACTATGTTTAGATGTAGAGAGAGACTCACACACTATGTTTAGATGTAGAGAGACACACACACTATGTTTAGATGTAGAGAGACTCACACACTATGTTTAGATGTAGAGAGAGACTCACACACTATGTTTAGATGTAGAGAGAGACTCACACACTATGTTTAGATATAGAGAGACTTTCTCTACATTTAAACATAGTGTGTGAGTCTCATGTCTCTCTCTACATCTAAACACAGTGTGTGAGTCTCTCTCTACATGTAAACATAGTGTGTGACTCTCTGAGACTCACACACTATGTTTAGGTGTAGAGACAGACACAGAAACTATGTTTAGATGTACAGAGAGACTATCACACTATGTTTAGATGTAGAGAGAGACTTACACACTATGTTTAGG
>NW_013766318.1:0-1121 GCF_000517525.1 Limulus polyphemus
AATATAAATTTTGGCACGGTAGGAGTGATCTTCAGTTAAGACAGTTTTATTTTTCTGACACTGTGGTTGGCCTTTGGAATGGGTTGCCTTCACACGTTATGGTAGCAATAAATTTAAGTGAGTTTAAGAAAAAGCTTGATAAGTATATGAATAATAAAGGCTGACTTTAAGATTAAAAGAAATTATTTATTAATAGTTTTAGTTTAGTTTAGAGAATGTAACAGCCTAGATGGACCAATAGATCCCATGTTGTCCCAAAACGTTATGTTATAAAGATTGTTTCATCGTATTTTATATTGTGTCCCATCTCTTTTAAACTCAGTCAGATTCAGAGAATTTGGAGTTACTTTAATAAATTTCCTGTTAGAACCACCCGTTATTCAGCAGATCCTACCATGTCACATAATACTATTATTACAATATTTTTTTTGTTAGATATAGGTTGCAAATGATTAATATGCACTGAGTGGTCACAAGTAAATAGACACCTAATTTTTCGTCATTTAACTGATTTATGTTAACTAATTTGTGTTCACAGAGCACTATATAAATGAAAATGGTCCACACACTAATTATCTTGTGCTACAACATGCCTAGGTTCTCTCGAATTGTCAGATTTTGTTAGAGGAAGGATAGTTGGTCAAGGAGATGGTGGAATAAGTCAGCGGCAAATTGCACAGAATTTGGGAATCCCGCTTTCGACAGTCAACGGAATCATCGTGCAGTTCAGGAAACACGGCAAGGAAACAACTGAGTAACATCCAGGTCCATCGGAGAGGACAAAAAGGGCTGTCAAGAGGAGCATCAAAATGGATCCCAGATTAACGACTGCAGAAGTGGCCAAAGTTGGTATGGATGAGCCCGAAATCTGTTCAACGGATTCTCCACAGATTGGGTTATCATTGCAGAGCAGCTAGAAGGAAGCCTTTGTTAAGACCCGCCAACATAGTCAGATGAAAGAAGTGGGCAAGTGATATGATGACCAAGCCTCTGTACTTTTGGAAGACCGTATTGTTCTCAGACGAATCAAGATTCGCTCAATTTTTGGACAGTGGAAGGATATGGGTCTGGAGAATGCCTCACCAAGAGTTTTGGCTCAACAGATTGCAGCCAATTGTGAA
>NW_013766319.1:0-831 GCF_000517525.1 Limulus polyphemus
ATAACAAAGCTATAACAATGAACTTCAACAATACTTCTCTCTCTGACTGCAGTTCAATTACTCACTACCTACACACACACACTATTGTCTCGTCACGTTGTCACCCTCTTATATATACCAGACTACCCTATATCTGGTAATCTCCCGACAATTCCCGAAGGTTCGAGAGAACGAGTAACGTGACCTCGCTGACGCAACAATAGATTATAACTTTTGCTTTATATTAGTTAGAAATTAATTCACAATTCGTGAAAGAAGGGATACGACAGGTGGGCATGGCATTCATTTCCCGGAACTGTACTTCCAAAAGTAGTTGGCAAGCCTAGCTGCAGGGCTATTGTCCATATTGATGGTCATCAGATTTAACACGACTGGTTATGAGACATAGACTGTAACGACATGGTTGGGCTCTAAAATCGTTTTGTTATAATATTGTTACGACAGCGGAAGTCGCGTGACGCTTGGAACTCTGCGAATGTCCGAGTGTTTGCTAGACGCCCTCTTTTTTAGTATATAAACCTGACAAAGGAAGCCAGCGATATAGATAGATATAGAGATACATAATTCTTCTTGAGAAGAGTTCTAAGAAGAAAGTAAACCTACAGACATCGGTCTTGTTTAACAAAATCTGCCTACATGAAAATCTGTCACCAAAGTACACCAACATCCGACTACATGACCCGACAGTAAAAGATGATAAAATAACCTTGGAGTTTCAGCAGAAACTTGTCAAAAGGCAAATATCAGAAGGAGAAACCGCCATCCACGAAATAAACGACAAAATCGAGGAACTATCGCAGAATTTACGCCAGGAAATCACCGATAATTCAC
>NW_013766320.1:0-832 GCF_000517525.1 Limulus polyphemus
ATTCAATTATCTACACAAATCTTTATGAAGGAAAATATTTGTTTTGTTTTTTTTAAAGATGGATATTAATAAATTAGGTACTGTTTGTTATAACAACATTTGTATTGTACGATGTCTCGAGATTTGGCATTTTAAAGTGAAGATCAAAATATAAAATGTATGAATACTGAATACTGTAGATATATATGACATCATATACGTTCAAGCGGCAAAGTTATCGTGCATGTAACTTTAAAAACAGTCAACTTCAAGAGATGGGATTAATGTTACAGTCAACTTCGAGAATCAGCCGTTGGCCTATATAACGTCTTTTATCGTTTGTTTTTCAGAAATCGTGCTTTTCATAGACACGATGTAATTGCAGACTCCAGTTTTACAGAAGAATATACATATATATACATTTAACTTAATTTGTTTTTTATTGATCATACAGTTGTAATGTAATTCTCGGCATATTTGACCAATATAACAGAAAAAGTAATTGTTTTGTACCTTTATGGTAAAAAAAATCTATAACATGTGACTGTGGCTCGATTCTGAAGTCTTAAGGTTTTACTTGTATAGTTGTTATCACCAATTTACATAAATCATTCATTTCATTATTTATCTATAATTGAGTACAGTAGCAACCCCTGTGTCGTGTGTCAGTAAAACATGTATGGTATACACTTCAAACGAACTGTAGGTTAGTGCAATGTTGAATAATAATGGCTGGAGACGGCTTGAATGGGTAATGAAGAAAAACTTTAATACAACAGCAAATGTACAACGTTTCGACAAGGTTTTGTCATCATCAGGTACATTGTTGTACATTTGCTGTTATATTAAAGCT
>NW_013766321.1:0-834 GCF_000517525.1 Limulus polyphemus
ATTGTGTTGTCTGTATTTTCTAATCTATCTGTATGCTGACACAGTAGTTTTTGTTCCTCTTCCTATCATTCAGTTTGACACTCAAGTTGACGTCCTTGTACGTCTCATCTCTATACTCAAGGATCTTAGGCTTAGTAAGTCCTTATCTTCTATAATGAAATCACCGTCTTCAAATTCTGCTTCTATGACAGCCACACCTGCCATGACCATTTGTAAATCAACTGCTGCACTCATTAGGTCTTTTTCCCTCTTGCACCATTGCAGGGTGAGTTTGTTGTGGTCTGTGGACAACAGAACTAAGACCTTTTGTCCAACATTGAAATGTCGACTCTTTGTCTTATCATTATATTTATAGAAGTTTTTCTGACTGTTTTTGGGTTTGGCTTCTCCAGTAACACTGTTTTGGTTGAATACTCCTTTCTGGTTCTCTGTTCTGTAAGTCTCTTCTCTCTTTCTCTCGGACACTATCTCAAAGTTTCTGAAGTGAAGCGTCTTTCTTCTGCATTTTCTTCAGCTCCCATGAACCTATATTTGAGTTATCACTCTTTGAGACTTTAAGAGGTTTGATATTTTGCTTGCTCCTTTTCCTTTGAGCTCTTCTGATGATAGCAGATGCTTCATCAATCTTCTTTCTGTATAGTTCCTCTAAATTCTTACTACCTGGTATGTTTCCTATCACCACGTCGTGTAGTGGTTCCTTGATAAATATGGTTTCAAGGTTTCCTACATAATATAGAGTATCCACCTTTGTTTTTGCCATGGGAAATTTTCTCACTGTCCCATCAATTAGTACACACAGGCGTACCTTGCCTGTCATCTGATCATCAGATACTG
>NW_013766322.1:0-833 GCF_000517525.1 Limulus polyphemus
TAATATAAAATCTAACACTTTTATGCGTGTTTTTTTTTAAACCTGTTGTTAGAAACTTATTATTAAAACACTTAACAGTTTGCTCTACCAAGCGACAGATGGCAGCATATAATTATTTTTATGGCTTAAAGGCAAAATTATAGGCAAAAAAAAGACCAAATGTTTTTGCGAAAAATAATACTCAGGTGCATACCCTCAGAATTCCCTTAGTATGCGTTTTAGGTTTCTACGTTCTTCCTCTTGGAATTATGGCGCTGACTGACTGACACACATATACAGGCTGATTTATTATTATAGATAGTACACCTTGTTAAGTAATCAGACTATCTAGCGAATTGTGTTTGTTCTGAACATTTTGGTAGGATTAATTAAACAATGTTTTATTAATTTTTAAACATCAAAGTTATTATAACAACTTACACTATCATGAGTAAAATCCACATTCGGGTTTACACTGACACGTTGAGGTTTTGTAAGTTATCCTGTAATTCTGCATAAATCAAACAGATCCAGCTCAACTTACAAGTGCCACATGCAACAAGCCGATTAGCCAGTACTATCTCGAATGTTTCCTTTACTGAAACTTGTCGTCCTGTAAGGATGAAATAAGGTGCCTTAGACAGTCCTACAAGATGGGGAAGGTGGGCTGTTACACCGTCAAATAATGAAACACGTAAGATAGCCAATAAAAATGTATAGGGAGATAAACTACTAATAACCTGAGACACTTTGATCAACTGATTGTTTATTAACCTTGTACTAAGTTCTAAGTAGGTAAAGAATAATGATACTTGTATTACAGTATTGATTCTATTGACAATAAAGATATTAAA
>NW_013766323.1:0-3057 GCF_000517525.1 Limulus polyphemus
ACGCTCGACTCGCAATTTGAGGTTCGCGGGTTCGAATCCCCGTCCCACCAAACATGCTCACCCTTTCAGCCTGGGGGCGTTATAATGTACCACTCAATCCCACTATTCGTTGGTAAAAGAGTAGCCCGAGAGTTGGCGGTGGGTGATGATGATGATGACTAGCTGCCTTCCCTCTAGTCTTACACTGCTAAATTAGGGACGGCTAGCACAGATAGCCCTCGTGAAGCTTTGAAGCTTTACGCGAAATTCAAAACAAACCAATAATAACAGTGTGTTTCTTCCCAAACACTTCAGCAATCATGGCTGGAATGCACACAAACTCGACAGGAAACGTAGCATGTAGTCCACAAGTGCAGATTATGAACATCACTATTCCACCGTACAGTGTCGCCACTAGCGTAAACAGCAGTATTGGCTTCAACCCCATTAAGTTCAGGATTGTTGACTACACATTAAATATATATGGAAGAGATTAATCAAAACATCAAAAATGTTAAACTTGGACTTAATTGTTTGGAAACTACAAAACAATGGCAATAAAAATTGTTAAATGTATAATTAATTTATAAAAATTCACGAGGTTTTAGTTGGCTACTTTGTATTACATATTTATATTATTTCTTAACAAAATATTGCTAATCGTTTTGTACAATAAAACCACAGTTACACGTGTTTTCTTTTTGGTTCACATAATTGTCAAAAAATTTCATTTAACTATTCATTTATCACACAGACGAAAAATAACAGATTACCAGCAAATATTTGCTAGATTCACAATTCCCTGCTAAGAAACAACATTCCGAGCTACTGATAGGTAAGACAAGAACTTGATCTAGAATACATATTCCTGCGACAAATAGTTTTACCTTTTTACATTTTGATATGGACCTTTTGAAAGAGTGCGGAGAATGTTTGAATAAGTTCAGTTCTCGTGATTTTCTTATTTTCCTCTGTTGTATATCTCCATGTTTTCAATATCAAACAAATTACTTCCATGCCTCCTGGGCCTAAATCTCTATTTATATTCATTTTGTTTTTAACAATTTCTAAGGATTTTCGTATATTTAGTTCTTCTTTTTCTGGTACCCGTTTAAGTATTTTTACATTATCCCAGTAAGTAACATGTGTAGAATTTGGTACATGTTCCGCCAAAGCCGATTCACGGGTTTGTAACTTACTTATCGCATTTTGATGTTCTTTTATTCTAAATTTTAAGTTTCTACTTGTCTGTCTAATATAACGTAGACCACAAATACATGAAATTTGT
Organism: Limulus polyphemus; assembly: GCF_000517525.1. NCBI lineage: Eukaryota > Metazoa > Arthropoda > Merostomata > Xiphosura > Limulidae > Limulus > Limulus polyphemus. The sequence continues at coordinate 1,268 of NW_013766323.1, forward strand.
ATTCCACATTTATCCCTTAATTCAATATTATCTTTCAAACCATTAATTATATGACTTAATTTTAGTTGGGGAGTAAATGTTACTTGGCAATTCATATTTTCCTGAACACATTACCTATTTTATTGACCATGGTGAAGAAACATAGACCAAACTTATTCTTTCTCTACCTCCGTTTTTTTGTTATCTGGAATTTACTACATCCAGAAATTTGAAGTTTGTTATAATACCTACTGTACATCCTAGCTATGATTTTAGGTTGATACTCTCTATCAATCGCTACCTGTTTTAAATACGTTAATTCTAAAATCAAATTCTCATTGTATGAAGAAACATTAATAGACGAAAATGAGGACTTTTTTGTGACCATGGGTGACACGATTTCACACGCGATCTTATTGTGCAAGTAAAAACGTTGATGTCTCGTTATATTGATGATGATTTGTTATCATCAACTGTGTTGTGATAAATATCTGACATGGTTTCTTTAGTGCATGCGCATAGAAACAACACCAGGTGTTAGTGACGTATCAACAACACTGGTGTGTAAACTTCCATCTCATTTAGAATACCGTTGTTTAACGAACCAGACTTCTTTCATATGCTGGTGTATGTAATAAATCCGATATTATCGTAAAGAGCAGATTCCACAGCCTGCTGTCTACAGTTTATCTTAGAAAATAAATAACAATTTGAAGATTGTGTAAGTAAAATACTTTTTAAGAAATTTAAGGCTGTGAAAGTAAATCCATAGATACCTGAAGACTGTGTAATTAAATAAATAATTACTTCGGAAATGTACGAGTAAACAAATAGAACACCAGGTCTGGGTAATAATACACTAACTTAATTTTTCTCTATAAGGATATTCTCAAATAGACTAAGATTTTCGGTTCTGTATAAAAGTATACTAGGATACACTAAGAGAGTATTTACCGTATTAATCTATCCCAGACTAGAGCAATACATTCTGTTTTATCTAAGGTTTTGTGAAATAAACATATGCATTCTCTACTGTTTAAAGCTAATACAGATTAGACAAACGTATTCTGTTCAATACAAAATTATGCTTGAATAAATAAGACATTCTGTTCTGAACATTACAATTCTTGCATGTGATATAACTATATTTTAATGTAAATTACGTACATCTTCGTAAAGTATGTATCAAAAGTTGTGTTTAATGTATTTTTTTCATGTATTGCTATTAATATTTAGTACAACCATCGTGATAGTTTATGTTACTCAAGTCTTAATACAGTATGATGCAACCATCATTTAAATGTATGTAACATAAATCTTGAAAAAAGTATGGTGCAACGATCGGGTTAATGTGTTACCCAAGTCTTACTAGAGTATGGTAAAACCATCGTGTTGGTATATGTTACCCAACTCATGGTACAGTATGGTACAACCATCGTGTTAATTTATGTTACATTAGTCTTGATAATGTCTAGTACAACTTGTGGTTTTAATGTATGTAACCCATGTCTTTTGGAGTTGCTATTATTGTGAAAAATGAAAGTGACTGAGTTTTCCAGTTGCTTGATCCAATCACATTATCCATTGTTTAATTAATAAAACTAGATTATATTAATCGATAAATACTTCTAGAACCCGGACATTAAATCTCCAGAGGGCACGAACTACATTAGACTTACCAAAAAGGATAATTAGTGTTAATAACAAAAACAATCTAAAACTGTGTAATTGAACAAATAATTACTTCGGATATGTACGAGTAAACAAATAGAACATGATGTCTGGGTAATAATACTTTAAATCAGGGGCGG
>NW_013766324.1:0-833 GCF_000517525.1 Limulus polyphemus
AACATCATACCGGATTTAGTAGTTTAAAGATAATCCGTGAACAACATCATACCGGATTTAGTAGTTTAAAGTTAATCCGTGAACAACATCATACCGGATTTAGTAGTTTAAAGATAATCCGTGAACAACATCATACCGGATTTAGTAGTTTAAAGATAATCCGTGAACAACATCATACCGGATTTAGTAGTTTAAAGTTAATCCAAGCAAATTTTACTGTTCCACTGACATTCACTTTACGACTCTGTCCGCTGTGTCTACTGATACTGTTCCACTGACCTTCACTTTACGACTCTGTCTGTTTCATCTTTAGCAGCTGGAAGACGTAACTTATGCTGACCTGTCCCTTCCTCGTGGTCAATGCCTTACCCCTGTCAGACGGCTGGAACCTCCCACTGAATATGCCAAACTGGATTTCTCCAGAAGATGCGCAGAGAGAGAAGAAGAAAGTGATACACCACTGATGAAGAATGGTCGAGAGAGCACAGTGTAGATGCGAACATAGAAAGTGATAATAATTGACAGTCCTGTGTAAGATTAAATCGGTTTTGTAGAACTTTCTAAACGGGAAGGTCCTGTTTTATGGTACTATTTTTAACCATCTATACTATTAAACATTACGTACGATTGTTTTTATAACTGTTTGGATTGCTGAGTTACATCATTATGAATAGCTGTATTAGACAGTTACATCATTATGAATAGCTGTATTAGACAGTTACATCATTATGAATAGCTGTATTAGACAGTTACATCATTATGAATAGCTGTATTAGACAGTTACATCATTATGAATAGCTGTATTAGACAGTTACATCATTATGAATAGCTGT
>NW_013766325.1:0-834 GCF_000517525.1 Limulus polyphemus
TCTTTCACTTTAAACACTCTCCACTGTCTTTCAACTTTCAACACCCGCCACTGTCTTTCAACTTTTAACACTCGCCACGGTCTTGCAACTTTAAACACTCGCCACTGTCTTTCAACTTTCAACACCCGCCACTGTCTTTCAACTTTTAACACTCGCCACTGTCTTTCAACTTTCAATACTTTACGTTATCTTTCAACACTCGTCACTGTCTTTTACCATTTGCCACTATTTGTGAGCTTTTACAATTCCCCACTGTATATCAAGTCTCTTCACTGTATTTCAACGAACTATACCTATCCGTATCCATGCAAGACTCCGAAGAACAACATACGCCACAGTCTTTCAACCTATAAAAACAGCCACTGTAAAGTTATACACATTTTAAAACAGCCACTGTAAAGTATATATACACATTTTTAAACAGCCACTGTAAAGTATATACACATTTTAAACAACCACTGTAAAGTATATACACATTTTTTAAAACGATTAACAGAAAATCTCAAAAATCAGAAGACAAATGTATTATTGGATCAGAAAAGTCAGTTATCTAATTAAAAGAAACAACAACTCAGGAAGCCTTTCAGAAAGCCCGACAGAGGTCACTAGTGAGCTATTAACTTACACTAATTTCAAGACATGCGTGGATGTGCGACTGTGTATTCCAATCCCGTCAGCTTCCATGAACTCTGTTGACAACCTAAAACTAACTTCAACAGGTGAGTTTTTAAAATCTCTTTTATTTTACCCAAAGTTTTGCTAATCAGGAAATGTTGACCAGTATAAAATATTTTAATAGTTTAAATACGTTATATGTGTATGTGTTAGATAAAC
>NW_013766326.1:0-1256 GCF_000517525.1 Limulus polyphemus
TGGAAATGATTAATATTGAGAATCACTAAGATTTTTGTCAGTTTAAAATTTATAATGTTCTTAAACAAACAGGAATATTAATTTTTTTATATTTTTAAAGTTATAATAATAAAAACCACAACAGTATTTCTTCTATTCAACATATTTCCCATCTCCACCCCAGTTCTTCAATATTTTAGTGCCTTTGTATCCACCAGTAGATGGCGCAATATTCACATACGATAACTTCAGATCAACATCATTGTACATATTTAACAAGAATGAAACTATCATCCACTTATCTTCTATAGTATACTGGTATAAACGAAGAATAACATTCATGAAGTCAGCTGTGAAAAGAATAACTTAGTGGGCGAGTGGTAAGTTTTATCCTGTAATAGTAACATTTTCTTCCCTGCACAAAGTATTATCAAATTTGAAATGACGCTCCTGGGTGAAAAATTCGTGAGTGTCTTAAAAACAATGCTTATGGAATATAATTTTATAATTTTTGTATTCTGGTATAAAAGATATGTGTACAAGTGTATAGTTTCATCTAAGAGCATGTTTTTATAGAGACACTCTGTATCAAAACTAGCCGAGTAAGTTGTCAATATTCAGATCTTGTGTATATTGAGAAAGTCGACTCTGTCTTCGATGTGGTATTCATTTTTGTTTTATGGTTTCAAACACATAATTATTATACCATTAAACCAATGTTTATATGTTTCAATATTATATATTATTGTTTACACCGAACATTCCTCACTTAAAACACTTTCACATAATCGTAATATTTTTTACAAAATTCGATGTATCGTGTATTTTTTAATTTTTCATCCATTTTCTGGTTAGATATAATTAACTTGGTAAAGGGACCGTTTTAAGAATGACATAATTTGCAAAGGGACAATTCTAAGAATGACATAATAAAATGGAAATATTGAATTTAAAATCTATAGAATATATAGATCTATAGAATATATAGATATAATTGTGTTTAAACGTGATAAAATGCTATAGTTTACTTTCAGATTTAATTTAACAGTACGTAATTTATGATGCTTGTTTTATTGTAAGCTACCTTTTCTGATTTTAGTTTTATTTATGTATACGGACGTAGACGTCTGTATATACAAAGAGAGTTTTACGTCTTCACTAGGAATAGTATTTATATTATCTAAAATACTCTTGTAAAGTGTGTGTTATCTTTTTCTCTTTATTTATTCTTATTGGCTATATATAATTAATCCGGTAAAAGGACTGTTCTAGGAGTG
>NW_013766327.1:0-1504 GCF_000517525.1 Limulus polyphemus
CATTACTGAAAAAGAATCATCTTAAATCTTGTATAAAGTTTGTGACAAAGCATGTAAATGATACTACAGACACGTGGCAGAAGGTTTTGTGGTCTGATGAGACAAACATTGAGCTTTTTGGTCTAAATTCAAAGCGTTACGTCTGGCACAAGCCCAACACATCACATAGTCAACACCCTCCCAACTGTCAAGCATGGTGGTGGCAGCATCATGTTATTGGGATGCTTCTCATCAGCAGAGACTGTGAAGGTTATCTGGATTGAGGGGAAGATGGATGATGCAAAGTACAGGCGAATCCTAGAGGAAAACCTGCTTGAGTCAGTCAGTAATCTAAAATTGGGTCGAAAATTCACATTTCAGCAGGACAATGACCCGAAGCACAAGGCCAAATCCACACTGGAATGGTTTCCAAAGAAGAAAGTGAATATCCTGGAGTGGTCCAGTTGAAGTCCTGATTTGAATCCAATGGAAAAAGTATAGCGAGACTTAAAGATTGCAGTCCATCAATGTTCCCCAACGACCTTTGCCAGTAAGAATGGGCAAAAATTACACCATCCCATTGTGCAAAGCTGGTAGAGACCTATCCAAAAAAGACTCACACCAGTAATTGCTGCCAAAGGTGCTTCCACCAAGTACTGACTTAGGGAGTTGAAAACTTATACATTCAGGAGATTTCAATTTATTGATATTTTGTAGGTTTAGCTAACATTCAACCTTCTTCACACAGAACAGTGTTAAGTTTGATCAGCTAACATTCAACCTTCTTCACACATAACAGTGTTAAGTTTGATCAGCTAACATTCAACCTTCTCACACATAACAGTGTTAAGTTTTTGAATGTTAGCTGATCAAGCTGATCAAACTTAACACTGTTATGTGTGAAGGAGGAACATTTAACCTCCTTCACACATAACAGTGTTAAGTTTGATCAGCTAACATTTAACCTCCTTCACACATAACAGTGTTAAATTTGATCAGCTAACATTTAACCTTCTTCACACATAACAATGTTAAGTTTGATCAGCTAACATTTAACCTCCTTCACACATAACAGTGTTAAATTTGATCAGCTAACATTTAACCTCCTTCACACATAACAATGTTAAGTTTGACCAGCTGACATTCAACCTCCTTCACACATAACAGTGTTAAGTTTGATCAGCTAACATTCAACCTCCTTTACACATAACAGTGTTAAGTTTGATCAGCTAACATTCAACCTCCTTCACACATAACAGTGTTAAGTTTGATCAGCTAACATTCAACCTCCTTCACACATAACAGTGTTAAGTTTGATCAGCTAACATTTAACCCCCTTCACACATAACAGTGTTAAATTTGATCAGCTAACATTCAACCGCCTTCACACATAACAGTGTTAAGTTTGATCAGCTAACATTCAACCGCCTTCACACATAACAGTGTTAAGTTTGATCAGCTAACATTTAACCTCCTTCACACATAACAGTGTTAAGTTTGATCAGCTAACATTCAACTGCCTTCA
>NW_013766328.1:0-1580 GCF_000517525.1 Limulus polyphemus
TTTCCCTATTTGTAGCCACACGTGTAATAATCACACATTTATTACGCATGGTCCATTTCCCTATTTGTAGCCACACGTGTAATAATTATACATTTATCACGCATGGTCCATTTCCCTATTTGTAGCCACACGTGTAATAATTACACATTTATCACGCAGGATCCTGGTGAGATGTTTCAGATTAACGATCGTTTAAAAAGGTTGTTTCCAGACTACAAGTATAGACCTGGTGAGATGTTTCAGATTAACGAACGTTTAAAAAGGTTGTTTCCAGACTACAAATATAGACCTGGTGAGATGTTTCAGATTAACGATCGTTTAAAAAGGTTGTTTCCAGACTACAAGTATAGACCTGGTGAGATGTTTCAGATTAACATAGATCCAACTTCAAAAAAAGGTAACTATTATTTTAATACGCTCGTTTGTTTATAATTAAGCACAAAGCTACACAATGGGCTATCTGTGCTCTGCCCACCACGGGTATCGAAACCCGGATTCTAGCGTTGTAGCTCCGCAGACATACCGATGTGCCACTGGTGGGCATTTTTTTTTTAATACGGACTTTGTCACAGTTTAATCATCAAAGATAAAAATATTTTTTTACCCTGGTGAGTCCTGTTTTGGCTTTTTTTTTTTAACTCACAGACTCATTTAGTTGATTAAGCCTACAATCAAATATATATAATTTCTATTCCGTATATCTGTAATAACCTAGTTAGTAGGGACATAAAAGCTATAAATATTGTTAACACAAAATATAGAGCGTTTAAAAAATACATTCTCATTGCGGGTGGCGATTCCATTATATCAAAACAAAATGGCTACCGTACAGTGAGAATGTGATGCAAACCACGTGGGCTATATAATGGCTCTTTAAGAAACATGCTTCCGGTTGCACATGCAAACCCATTAGGCTCCGCGAGATTCATCAAGTGGTGGTGCTCTCGTGAGATGTTCCTCCTGGCGACTACACCATCGATTTTACGAAATGTTGTCACACTACGTTCACAAACATTTCCATTCCCGCGAAAACCCCTAAATACGTTGCATCGCACGTGATAGGACTTATCAAATAAACGTGCAGAAGATGTAAAAGTTACATTAACAAAGTTGCAGTGCTCTCCAATCAACGGGCCAGTTTCTTTTAAGTACATAATTTCTGAACACCATATAATCTTTATTGCTGAAAACCCCCTTTACATTTTCTCATTAAGAGGGTCTTAAAAAGTTATAGATTCGAATATAGTAGGAGCTATTCTAGAAGACTGTCTGTCTGCTTCTTTGTTTGTTTGTAATTCACCAAAAAGCTGCACAATGGGCTATCTGTGCTTTGCCCACCACGAGTATCGAAGATCGGATTCTAGCGTTGTAAGTCCGCAGATATACCGCTGTGCTACTGGGGGGGGGGGGATGTCTGTCTGTCTGTTAATTAATACTTTCCTTTTATTGGAAAGGATAGATAATATGAGTTTCATGACTCTGTTTTTTGTTTCATATAAACGGGAAAGTTCTTACCTAAATCAAAAAATAAAACTGAAATGTATAATCTACATAAAGAAAATATCCGTCCGTCAGTGTAT
>NW_013766329.1:0-833 GCF_000517525.1 Limulus polyphemus
GGTGATACAAGTTCTTTCTTAATTAAAACTAGTTTATTCCTTCTCGATACAACTTTGTAATACACAGAATTTTCACAGTCACTTTAACTTAACTACTTTTATAAACACACGCTCTAATTCACAGCGATTCACACACTTTAATTGCGGTGCCTACTGTTCGCTTGACTCAATTATCTCTATCTTCATCTATCTATATCTCTTCTCTTTATCTGCCTATCGTGCTGGATTTACTCGCCAGGCCCATATACTAAAAAAGAGGGCGTCTCGAATGCACTCGGGCCGTCATGATCCTTCTAGAAACTCATGACGTGTTACCAGCGTCACGAGACTTCTGCTGTCGTAACAGTATGTTAAATCGACAAATCCTGGTCTGTGTGAAATCATTTTACGCGATCAGACAAACAAACTTACGTAGACGTAACTTTATTTAATGAAACTACACGTAAAATAAACAGTAAAGCTAAAAGGTGTTTATAGCAGTCTATGAAACGAACCTAAGCTAAATTATTACAATGCAAAGTAAATTTAAAGTTGTAATAAAGGCAAACTTAGTTAACTGAATGTGCAGAAATGTCTGAATGCGTGTTTACAAAGTGATAAGCATATGGCTTTGAATGAAATGCGCATACATATTTGAGGCTTAAATAAGTTGATAAAGCCTATTAGTGTAATGTTCATTTTTTTAGGAAATTACACGCATGTTAAGTTTGTGTGAAATACTTTGCAAAAAAAAATAAAGTTGAAATAGAAGCCAGTCGTCAGGCGATAACAACAAAATTGTGCTTGCGCTAAAAAGTTTGACTGAGCAAAAAGCAGGTAAGGTAATTCTGAAT
>NW_013766330.1:0-835 GCF_000517525.1 Limulus polyphemus
CAAAATACTCTCTTACATAGCTTGCTCTGCTTTACATTCCAGCTTTATATAAGACAAATCTTCTCGTAAGTAATTGAACCGAAAATTTTCAGTCCAGTTTGCTGCCCGCAATTCAGGGTTTAATATCACTGGTTTAGAAGGGATTAAATTAAAAGATAAATAATTTTATATGTTACGCTATTCTTGAGCGTCATATCAAATGACTTGTTTTTATGGTTCAGTTGAAAAAGCCGTCCTATATTTTAAGTCGTTTTTCTTAATGAATGGTTTTCGAGGTCAACCATATAATGAGTAGGTAAGATGACACATTATTTAAATTCAGATAATGTGGTATTATAAAGTGTTAATAATCTCACAACTGAGTTTTACAGAAAGTTTTTGACTATTTTGTATCAGCTAACTCACACACAATATAGTCGAATTTATGTGCAAGTGTAGCCTGAGGTAGAGATTAATGATTCTCTAAATATCATACTCGACGAATTACTAAAGCGCCACCTATACTCAAACCTTTATAACATAACTATTAAAGAAGCATATGAATAAAGTGGTTTACTTTTATACGTTATGGTCTATAAATGTCCCCACAAGTAATAATACTGATAAATTATTGTTTTATTTTACTTTAAAGACAAGTTTTAAACATGCTAGAAGTCCGAGGAAGAATTTTGTTATATGCTTGGAATTCTCAATACATACCGTTAGGAATTGTATTTCAACATGAGTCTTTTTTATTGTTAATTTGCGGTACATGAAGTTCACTTCAAATGTGACTGTCGTTATTTTAAAGAATGATATGGTAACATTGGCTCTTAATTGACGATATTATTGTTTG
>NW_013766331.1:0-830 GCF_000517525.1 Limulus polyphemus
GTATAGCATCTATTTCAAGAAGACTGGCAGATCACGTTAAGGAGCACAGACTACCAATATAAATGGAAGTGTCGAACATTGTCAAACAACGATGGTTTGTAGTAACAAATGAGCAGTTTCAGATCATTGGAACTGCCAAAAACTTCTAAGTTTTACGTATAAAAGAGGCTTTTGGTCATTAAGAAACTTTAAATCAGAACTGAACAGAATGTCGAGCACTGGTGAACTCTTTTTGAAAAATGTAATGAAAATGGAGTACCTGAAGACATCCATAACGATCATGGATCTAATATCAATAGCCAACAGCTCTCTGAGTTGTGTAAAGTGTTGGGTGTGGTGAAGAAGCATACCTCACCTTATAACCCTAAGTCTGATAATCCAGATTCTCAAGCATATATTTGCTAAGTTTGTTAATACTTAGCAAACTGACGGAGATGAGCACCTGTTGTACATCATGATGGCATACTTATAGAACAAATGAGCAAAGATCAGATCGTTCACCAAACATGCTAACGTTCAGGCAAAAAGTAATGCTCTATATAAATGGGATGTACTGGGTATTCCCCTAGAAAAGACATTACACAATGTTCACAAGAATATGTCAAATAGTTAAAATCTGCATTAATTGATGTACAAGAGTATGTACATCAACAGCTAAAAAAAGCAGCTATATGACAGAAAATGTTCTATGATAAGATAGAGAAGGGGAGGATATACCAACGAGAAGAATATGTATTACCTTGGTATTTGATAAATGCATATATACATTGATCATCTGCATCCATATGTTACTGGTGCACCTCTAGTCAACTGGCTTGATCACGGATCAT
>NW_013766332.1:0-836 GCF_000517525.1 Limulus polyphemus
TTTGGTGGAAGAAGTAAACAATGCCATTATACGTTTCTATTAAAAAGTAGTGACTGTAAGTACCTACGTTTAATGAGCTTCTGGGTGTGGCTTTAAACTTTGTGGTTAAATTGTTTATTTGTTATGAATTTCGCTCAAGTCTACACGAGGGCTATCTGCGCTAGCCGTCCCTAATTTAGCAGTGTAGGACTAGATAGAAGAAAGCCAGCTAGTCATCACCCCCCCCCCCCCCACCAACTCTTGGTGTCTTGAGTTAACTTTGATATTCGGTTAGGTAAACAAAAACGGTTGGGTAAAATCAGATTAGCTAACCAAGATGTCACTTTTTAAAACTTTTAGATTTTCACACACGTTCAGATCGAAATTAGAAATTCTTCTTTAACTTGAAAATGTTAGTTCACCCACGACAATATTTCAGACGCCTAATTATCAACTAATATTAAATGCACAGAATTATTCGATTTTAAGTTTCTTTCAAGTAGAATTCTTGATTAGGATAATTTCTCAAATGATAAAAAGGCATGTTCTGTATCACGCTAACCGTAGTTGATTTCCAAATCGTATCATTCATTGTGAATTATACTTTATTAACAGGACTTTTCATAATGTGATTTTCACAAAATGAACTTAAACACAAAAATGAAACATCAAAAAACCGACCATATATGCAATACAGCAGTATCAACTAAGCGCTATGTTATTTAGTGCGACGGAATTACTATCCTATATGTACTTTAATATCGATGTTTGTTTAAGTTAAATATATATTTAAAATTTATTTGTTTGTTTGAAGTTAAGCACAAAGCTGACAAAATGGGCTATCTGTGCTCTGCTTA
>NW_013766333.1:0-832 GCF_000517525.1 Limulus polyphemus
CTATAACTCACAACGAACGATTCATGCACTTTACTTACTACCGTGCTTGACTCATTTATCCATCTCTATCTCTACCTGTCTGCACTTCTATCTCGATTCATTGTCTGGCGCACTTATATACAAGAATAGAGGGTGCCTAGCAAATACTGGAATATTCGTGATGTTGCCCGATCTTTCTAGAACTTATTACATGTTAACAGCGTCATGTGACTTCCGCTGTCGTAACACTGCCCCTTCTTTAGTATTGTTCGTCCCGAACAATAGTCACTTACATTAAACGAATAGAAAATTAACAGTAACTTAATTAAATGTACAGAATTTACAAACACAAAATTAAAATTCAACAAAGTCTCTTAATTTTACGGGATGTATCTTCTTCCGTACTGGTCTCCGTCTCGTTGGCTTCTGCTTCACGTGGGGTTCATCTGCTCCATCAGGAAATGTCCTATTATCAGTAATAGTCACATCAGTGGTAGTAACTTCATCAAGGGCTTCACCGTTTCCCTTCTCGAAACCGAGTAGAGTTTCTTCTTCGACAGTGGCTTTTCCAGGTGACACATCTTCAGCGGCGTCTTTTGTTCCGTTTGTTCACTTCGTTCCAACTGAAATGTGATAACGCCAAAGTCTGTTGGCATGCACCTCCTTTGGCTTACCTCGCCGACCACATTTTATTCGTAAAGTCACGTCTGAGAGACTATCCACTATGTCATATGGGCCTTCCCATGGAGAAGACAACTTAGGAGACTTCCCTTTGGTCTTCCTGGGATTATATAACCACACATTGTCTCCTGGTACAAAGCTAACTTCAGTAGATTTCTTATCATAACATAGT
>NW_013766334.1:0-834 GCF_000517525.1 Limulus polyphemus
AGGGGCAGTGTTACGACAGCGGAGATCACGTGACGCTGGTAACACGTGATAAGTGTCTAGAAGGTTCATGAAGAGGCAAGTGCATTCTAGACGCCCTCTATTCTTGTATATAGGCTCGGCAAATAAAGCGAGATAATTAATTGGATAGCAGACAGAGAGATAGGGAGACAGATAATCGAGTCAAGCAGTAAGTAAAGTGTGTAAATCGTTGTGAATTATAGCGTGTGTTTAAGTTAAAGTGACTGTGGAAATTAAGTGTATTACAAAGTTGTATTGAGGAAGAATAAACTAGTTTTATTTAAAAACGGACTTGTATCGCTGAAGAATTTTTACGGGAAATTATCAAACAAGCAGATACGTAACACTAAGTTTATATTACATGACTTACGTCTCTACACGTCTGTAGAGCGTACGTAACCTAGGTTTGTATTTCACGACGTATGCCTCTATAAGCCTGTAGAACACACATAACTTTGGTTGAAATTTCATGCTTGGTGACTCTGTGGTTAGATCTCAGTGCGGCAAATGTTTGGCCTTGTCTTACTAATACATTTCAACTGATATTTAAGAGTAGTGGTCTCCAGGAACAGCTGATGTTGACATTGATAAATGCCGACACTTTCTTTTCCTCCTTGACAAATGAATGATCTTTCGTTCCGGTAAAACTCTCCAAGTCATGAAATGATGCGGTTATATAGTATTTTTATACTTGCTGATTGAAATCGCCACATTTTTTTTCAAAATGTAAAGAAACGTTTGATTTATAGCTCAAGATAATTACTTGAAACAGCTCAAGTACTTAACACTATTTCTGAAGCTGTCGAGTCCGTTTTT
>NW_013766335.1:0-834 GCF_000517525.1 Limulus polyphemus
AATATATGGAGTAGAATGGTATGTATTTTGTGAAACAACATGAACTCCATTTTGCATTTAAATAGAGTGTATAACGATATAGGAAATTTTTTTATGAATCAACATAAACTCACTGTTTAAACTATTAATTCACACAGTTCCACACCGGTAATCAACGTGAATAGACGTGTTTTTGGCAATTAGTGTGATTTTTTCTATTAACTTACGTTAACCAAACGTACAATTGACAGGATAAATATTTAAAGCAGACTAGAGAAATGTAAATTTGTACGCTTTAAATCAAAGTGCAAGTTCGACTTCTTTCGTGCGAAAAGTTTTCTCTCTCTCACAAAAAGATCGATTATCTTATCTGTTCGCAAATTAGCACGTAACTTACAAAGAAGGGGCACGAAAGAGACGTCAATCCTAATATTATTTCATCTTAAAGTGAATGAAAAGGAAAATAACAACAAAATCAATAGAATAGCACTGTGAAGGTTTCGATGAAAGCTAACAATATTGTATTTTCAGATACAGCACACTAGGGTCACACTGTAGACTGACCAGAATCAAACTACTACGGTTGCAGAGATAGTACCCGGGGTCACGCAACTGAAGATTGACCTACCAGGGTCACACTACTACAACTGTAGAAAGAGGGTGAGGTGACAGTAAAGTTTGGTTTGGTTTGTTATGAATTTTGCGCAAAGCTACACGAGGGCTATCTGCGCTAGCCGTCCCTAATTTAGCAGTGTAAGACTAGAGGGAAGGCAGCTACTCATCACCACCCACCGCCAACTCTTGGGCTACTCTTTAACCAACGAATAGTGGGATTGACCGCACATTATAACGCCC
>NW_013766336.1:0-833 GCF_000517525.1 Limulus polyphemus
CTGACACCAATTTGTTGCGTCTCTGTTTGTTAATTGATTTTCCGTAACTTCGTTCCGACGAAACTTTAACGACACAAGTCTTTACTTAATAAAACTGGTTTATTCTTTCCGAATATAACTTTACCGATACACTCAACTTTAACAATTGCGCTAAACAAACGCTGTAACAACGAACGTCTACAATACTTTTGACTGCAGTTCAATTACTCACTATCTACACACACATTACATTCCCCTCTTTTATATACCAGCCTACCCTATCTAGCAAATACTAGAGCATTCGCCAAGATAAGGGATAGTTCTAGAAACAAGAGGGCGTGAGAATCACATAATCTCGATGACGCAACAGTATATTATTTTAAAGCAAGTGCAATGTCTTGCTGTTTGTTTATTGTTGGAATTTATCACCAACAAGTTACAGACACCTACTGTAAAGAATCTGGCCTACAAAACTTGACAGCAGCAATACGGCTTCATAATTTAATTACATAGTGCCAGCAGAAACAACTGCTTCCAAGTATTTCAAGCCCAAAAATTATAATGATTCATAAGAAGAATGTAGACTATATAGAAAATGTTAAATGCCATAAATAGCTACGCTAAAACTATATAAACCTAAACTTTTTACATCACAAAAATAGGGGATTCGGGCGACCCCCTCCTTGCGTACAAGGGTGTAGTGGGCAGTGGTGGGATTCAGCCGGTTCGCACCGGTTCGTGCGAACCTGTTCTTAGAATTTAATGACCTCCACGAACTGGTTGTTAACAATCGCATGTATAGGCCTAATAATAACGTTACAACTTACAAGAACGCGCGTTTACAACGCAACTTT
>NW_013766337.1:0-1099 GCF_000517525.1 Limulus polyphemus
CAGTATCGTTAAATCTTGTGTCTTCTTACTGAAAGTACACAGTATCGTTAAATCTTCTGTCTTCTTAATGACAGTAAACAGTATCGTTAAATCTTTTGTCTTTTTATTGAGAGTACACAGTATTGTTAAATCTTGTGTCTTCTTATTGATAGTACATAGTATCGTTAATTCTTCTGTCTTCTAATTGACAATACACAATATCGTTAAATATTGTGTCTTCTTATTGACAGTACACAGTATTGTTCAATAAGAAGACACAAGATTTACAGTACACAGTATCGTTAACTCTTGTGTCTTCTTATTGACAGTACACAGTATTGTTAAATCTTGTGTCTTTTTATTGACAGTACACAGTATTGTTAAATTTTCTGTATCTTATTGAGAGTACACAGTATTGTTAAATCTTGTATCTTCTTATTGACAGTACACAGTATCGTTGAATCTTGTGTCTTCTTATTGACAGTACACAGTATTGTTAAATCTTGTGTGTTCTTATTGATAGTACACAGTATTGCTAAATCGTGTGTCTTTTTATTGATAGTACACAGTACTTTTAAATCGTGTGTCTTTTTATTGACAGTACACAGTATCGTTAAATCTTGTGTCTTTTTATTGATAGTACACAGTTTTGTTAAATCTTGTGTGTTCTTATTGATTGTACACAGTATCGTTAAATCTTGTGTCTTTGTATTGACAGTACACAGTATCGTTAAATCTTGTGTCTTTTTATTGATAGTACAAAGTATTGCTAAATCGTGTGTCTTGTTATTGACAGTACACAGTATTTATAAATCTTGTGTCTTCTTATTGACAGTACACAGTATAGTTAAATCTTGTGTCTTCTTGTTGACAGTACACAGTATTGTTAAATCTTGTGTCTTTGTATTGACAGTACACAGTATCGTTAAATCTTGTGTCTTTTTATTGATAGTACAAAGTATTGCTAAATCGTGGGTCTTGTTATTGACAGTACACAGTATTTATAAATCTTGTGTCTTCTTATTGACAGTACACAGTATAGTTAAATCTTGTGTCTTCTTGTTGACAGTACACAGTATTGTTAAATCTTGTGTCTTTTTATTGTACAGTACACAGTATT
>NW_013766338.1:0-833 GCF_000517525.1 Limulus polyphemus
CGAATGGACAGTTTCTTGCCAGCATGCTTTCAAGACATTGAAAGAAAAATTGGCCTCAGCTCCACTTTTAAAGCTTCCAAGTCTCTCACTGCTGTATATACTGGATTGTGATGCTAGTAATGTCTGAATTGGAGGAGTGTTATCTCAGAAAGTGGGCGAAAACGACATGTGGTGGCCTACTTCAGTAGGGTTTTGAGTAGACCAGAGAGGAACTACTGTGTAACACGGAGGGAACTCCTTGCTATAGTAAAGGGTCTGACATATTTTCATCCTTACTTTTATGGGGCTAAGTTTACCATCAGGACAGACCATGCTGCATTAAGCTGGTTAAGATCATTAAAGAACCCAGAGGGACAACTGGCACGTTGGATCGGAAAGATAGACCAGTATAATTATGATATTGAATGCAGAGAAGGAAAATCTCATGGATATGCTGATGGACTGAGCCGAAGACCCTGCAAAAATGACTGCAGACATTGGTGCAAAAAAGAGGTTGAACTAACCAGGCGCCATCAAGCTGAAGTCAAAGTGACTGAAAGAGTTGATGGTGGTGAAATGGAACGAGGTATATATATTAAATCAGAGCAGGAGAAAGACCAAGATTTGAAGCCAATAACTGATTTTCTAAAAGCAGGTGTTTTGCGCCCTGCTTGGGAGAAGGTGTCTAGTCTAAGCCCTGTGACAAAGAACTATTGGGTATAATGGGACCAGCTAAAGCTTGAAGATGGTATTCTTCTCCGGAGATGGGAAACTGCAGATGGGAAAGTGTTGACCTGGCAAACGGTTATACCGAGAAAGTTACGGGAAGTTGTGCTACGTCAATCCCATGATAG
>NW_013766339.1:0-1149 GCF_000517525.1 Limulus polyphemus
ACCTTCTTTTGTTCGTCATGCGATCTTTGCAAAACATGAAGCTCCAAGGATTTCCCAAGTAAATGTACAGTTAACCTTCCTTTAGAGACAAGATCACGCACGGACTTTAGGTGTTCACAAGGTCGAATACCTATATTCTGATCTGCTGAAGGTCGACACTCTATTGTCCGCACGCCTTCACCGCGTCTGTTTTTCTGCCTCTATAAAAGCAGGAGATGTTTAGAAACCTGATCACTCCAGCTCTAGGAACTAAATCCATCATGAAGGTAAAAAAAAAGGCAGAGAGAGAGAGAGAGAGAAATTTAATAAATTAAGACGTTTGGAAATTTGTAACTTTCAGATCAGTTCTTTGATTTCAAATTATTTTTTACTTTAAAATGTTACTTTAGTTAAATTTGCCGGAAACGAAGTTAAGACATAATATTTAATTGTACATCCTCATAACATACGCAAGGCTATGTGTTATTCTGATTTTTGTTATAAATTTCTATTTTATATATTAAACCATTTCGAAACATCTGTTCTTATACTTTATAGGTCCTCATCTTGTGTTCTCTAACTATTCTTATACTTTATAGGTCCTCATTTATTCTGCTCTAAGTGTACTATACTCTATAGGTCCTCATTTATTCTGCTCTAACTGTTCTATACTTCACAGGTCCTCATTTATTCTCCTCTAACTGTTCTATACTTCACAGGTCCTCGTTTGTTCTCCTCTAACTGTTCTTATACTCTATAGGTCCTCATTTATTCTGCTCTAAGTGTTCTATACTTTACAGGTCCTCATTTATTCTGCTCTAACTGTTCTATACTTCACAGGTCCTCATTTATTCTTCTCTAACTGTTCTATACTTCACAGGTCCTCATTTATTCTGCTCTAACTGTTCTATACTTCACAGATCCTCATATATTCTGCTCTAACTGTTCTTATACTTCACAGGTCCTCATTTATTCTCCTTCTAACTGTTCTTATACTTCACAGGTCCTCATCTTGTCTGCTCTAACTGTTCTATACTTCACAGGTCCACGTTTATTCTCCTCTAACTGTTCTATACTTCACAGGTCCTCATCTTGTGTGCTCTTGTTGCCGCCGCCCAGGCTGGTTTAATCTACGCTCCTCGTTATCTAGAAGGCTGGTGGAAGCACTCA
>NW_013766340.1:0-835 GCF_000517525.1 Limulus polyphemus
AGAATAATTATGATATTGAATATAGAGAAGGAAAAATCTCATAGAAATAACGATGGACTGAGCCAAAGACCCTGCAAAAATGACTGCAGACATTGCTGCAAAAGAAATGTTGAACTAACCAGGTGCCATCAAGCTGAAGTCAAAGTGACTGAAGGAGTTGATGAAGGTGAAATGGAACCAGGAATATATATTAAAGCAGAACAGGAGAAAGACCAAGATTTGAAGCCAATAATTGATTTTCTAAAAGCAAGTGTTCTGCGCCCTGCTTGGGAGAAGGTGTCTAGCTTAAGCCCTGTGACAAAGAACTACTGGGCACAATGGGACCAGTTGAATCTGGAAGATTGTATTCTTGTCCGGAGATGGGAAACTGCAGATAGGAAAGTGACGACCTGACAAACAGTTATACCGAGAAAATTACGGGAAGTTGTGCTGCGTCAACCCCATGATAGTTTAACAGGAGGACATATCGGAGTTAAGAAGACATTGCGTCACCTATGACAGAGATTTTACTGGATAGGTATGAGGCAAGATGTGGAAGAATGGTGCAGGACATGCAGTACATGTTGCACTAAAAGGGGACCCAATCATAAGGGACATGCTCCAATGAAGTTATATCAAATTGGCGCACCAATGGAAAGAGTAGCCATTGACATTGCTGGTCCTTTGCCCCAAATTCATGCTGTAAACAGGTACATTTGTGTGGTGATGGATTATTTCACCAAGTGGCCTGAAGCATATGCAATACCAAGTCAGAAAGCTATAACTGTAGCTTCGACTATTAGTGATTTCTTCTTCAGATTTGGTATGCCATACGAACTGCATTCAGATGAAAGCC
>NW_013766341.1:0-831 GCF_000517525.1 Limulus polyphemus
ACCTCTGTACTCAGTTGCTGCTTGATGTAGGTTGCTAAGCCTTTAAAAATTTTGCACATGGAGGATATGAAACAATTTTTTTTCTTTAGGTTTTATATATATATACGTTTGAATAACTAAAAAAATCATAAATTACTACATCAGTACCATAGAATTCAACTAAAATTTATCAAGCTTAGTAGCTAAGATGTATTTTACTCTTAACAAAAATATTAAAGACACAACCTACCTCATTGAAATCTTGGTTCAAAAGAAAGAAATGGTGCTATCCACATTAGAAAGGCTGAGAAAACCACTAGGGGGACATTTTGAATTTCTGATTGGTTATTCATGTGAGATATAGAAGTAAGTGTATATAAGGGAGCATTTCCAAAAATGGAAAGAGGTGGCAGAGTGCCACTATGTGTGATTTATTACATGAGAAATATCTTGGCAAATAGAAAAGATAAGACTCTTATTTTATATTCTAGCTTGTCAATATCTGTAATTTGAGTTTCTGATTCATACAAAACTACAGACTTAGTATTTTGATTTCACGAACATCTAATTTGAACCAGTGCTGCATTCAACATACCACGTGACACACAAAAATCGACGTTTATCTGTGTTTTTAATATTTACTTTTAAATTAAGAAATTGAGTAATGTAAAGTTCTAAAATTTGAATTATAATCTTCAGTTTGATACCAAACTTGTTGACATAAATTCATGAAATAGTAGTTCACTCAAATTTTGAATGCGAGTCAACAAACAAGATAACATGGCCTTTCACCTATGATCCATCTCAAAAGGGTTAACAAAGTTTAAAATTTTATTTGGATATTTAATATGG
>NW_013766342.1:0-834 GCF_000517525.1 Limulus polyphemus
CCCCTGTGTATTAAAAAGAAAGTTACTGTCATATTTGTCAGCCAAAAACATTCAATTATTCAAGATAATGCAGTATGTGGACCCTCGGGTGTAGTGAATGGTATAAACACCAGGCAGTAATTTGTGGGTTAAATGTTTAAATATGCTCAAGCTAATATGTATCATATTTGAAACTTTTCTTCATTTTGTTTTAATTATGAACTAGTAAGTTAGTTACATAAATTAATCTTCTTTTGTTCTTCAATATAACTTAAATTTGTATTTTTATCCTACAGCCTCACCTTTAATACTAAGTTTAACCCCAGAATTACTGACTTACATGGAACAAACGATTCAGATCCCAATATTTAGAAGCCACATATATCACATTGTTATTGGTTGAATCTTGTGCAAAACTAATTTTGAAGAGATGAACTAGAGAGAGAAGGTACCTAGTCAACACCACCCTCTCATAAAGTATGCATGGCCCCAAAGTGCATGCTTAATTTTTTTTTGGTGGTAACAGATCACCATGCTAACAACTGGGCAATGCCCAGCTCTATATCACATGTACATAAAACCACTACATCCAAGGGGCATAAACTACTACATCACATTTACTGTACCATACACAGGTGCTAATATTTTAAAATGTGACAGAAATGCTTCAATAACCATTAACTCTCTCCACACAGGTGCGGTCAAAGTGACTATTTTGTACATTTTAGTTACTTTATACATAAGGAATAAACATGAAAAACAAGAAATAAAATACTTAACCAATCTTCTTTTTTCTTGCTGTCATTTGTTGAAGAGAGTTAACCCTAATTATTTTGTACTAATGATATTAATGTA
>NW_013766343.1:0-833 GCF_000517525.1 Limulus polyphemus
GAAGTCTACATGGCCAGGTTCAGGACGAGAGTCCGTGTTAAAGGGGAGAGCCTGCAAGAGCTGGCACAGGACATGGAAAGCATGGCACACAAGGCCTACCCAACTACACCACCCGATCTCCTCAAATCGTTGCTGAGGGATCAGTTCGGAGATGCCTTGGACAGTCCACAACTTAAGATACAAGTGAATCACGCCACACCCCTCTACCATGCAGGATGCAATGGCCAGAACTCTCGAATTTGAATCCTACATTAAGTCCAGCACAGAGGTACCGAGGTTGGTACAGTCATCTGGATTCAAGGCCAGAAAATGTCAGCTTTCAAAGAGGTTTGAGGGACTTTGCTGGCACTGTAACAAACCTGGGCACAAGAGAGCTCAATGCTGGAAACTGCAACATAGGGGAGGTGCCACAGCAGGCAAGGCTGGTATCCAGAAAGGTTGTTGGAACTGTGGAAAGCACGGACATTTGAGGAGCCAGTGTAGTAGGAATATTACCAACAAGTCAGCCTCAAGCAGACCAGTAGTGGTTGGTGTTGAGCGACGCCCACCAACCCCCATCGTGAAAGTCCCAACAGTTACGTTTAAAATGCCAAGCACACACAGTGTCTATGTGACAGGAAAGCTGGATGGCCAAAGGTGCAACTTTGTCATAGACTCTGCGTCTCAGCAAACCCTTGTGAGCATCAAGGTATTAGATCATGAAGAAGTACCAGAAGCCATACAGAAGCGTTATGGTGTGACAGGACATTCTACAAGATTATGGGGGACCAGTGTGGGTAACTATTGAGCTCATAGGCATAAAGGACAGACAGAAAGTATACTTGGCTGACATT
>NW_013766344.1:0-857 GCF_000517525.1 Limulus polyphemus
AGTGTTAGAAGAACAGTAAACAAGACAAGGCTCAACTTGCGAAGATAATTATATTGTGAACTTGGATGAAATTGTTTTTTGCAAACAAATTATTTTTTTTTTGGCAGAAACAAATTTTGAGGTAACGTTACCGTTTGACTTATTTGTAATCTAACTTACTTAGAGTTAGCAGCTTAAGCTGAACAGGCTTCTTATCCTCCCTGCAGTAAACTTGAGAGTTTGGGGTTCGCAATCTGTTGCTGCGAAAAAAAACAACACAGTATGGTAATCTTTTTTATAACTCATTTAGTCCAAAAATGGCTGTTTTGCGGTTCTTTGTGTAAGTTGTATTTTAAGTGTGTGGGGTGTTCGAGGTTCTGGACACGTGTACGTTTCTACTTATACATTATTTGCCCCCCCACCCCCCAGTGGCACAGCGGTATGTCTGCGGACTTACAACGCTAGAATCTGGGTTTCGATACCCGTGGTGGGCAGAGCACAGATAGCCCCTCCTGTAGCTTTGTGGTTAATTACAGACAAACAAATTATACATTATTTGCTACCCCCCAGTGGCACAGCGGTATGTCTGCGGACTTACAACGCTAGAATCTAGGTTTCGATACCCGTGGTGGGCAGAGCACAGATAGCCCATCGTGTAGCTTTGTGTTTAATTACAAACAAACAAATTATACATTATTTTTTTTCTCTCATTTTTTTTTGTAATGCGAACCAAATAATATTTCTTAAACCTCTTCTTTCGGTTTTCTGTGATTAATGGACTTTAAAATGAGCACACAATAAAATCTTGTCTAAATCATCTTCTTTCGGTTTTCTGTGATTAATGGACTTTAAAATGAGCACACAATAAAATCTTGTCT
>NW_013766345.1:0-834 GCF_000517525.1 Limulus polyphemus
CAGATCTGATGGCAGCAATACAAGAAAAGCAAAAGAAACAAGAAGAACGAGAAAATAAACAAGAAAGACTGCAGCAGTGGTTGGAGGAGAAATAAAATAAACAAGAAGAGAGATTACAGCAGTGGCAACTGGAACAAGAAAGCAAACAGGAAGAAAGTCTCCAACAGTTGCATGAAAGTAAGCAGCAACAACAGGAAAGTCAACAACAGTGGCAAAAAGTACAAATGGAAAACATTATTAAATTTCAAAGTGAATTAAATACATTAAAGGATGATTTATTGTCATTTACACAAGGAGGATATATTAGCCATGGGTCTAATCAGCCCCAGACAACAGGAAGCCCCTTCCAGACTCCACAGCTAAACCCTAATGCAGACATCTTCAGTCTTGCCAGAAGTCATATTCCAGACATGGGTGTCAGCAATAGGAGTGATCTAGTACGAAGGAAGCCACAGGAATTTGATGGGAAGGCACCATGGGAAGCATATAGAGCAAAATTGAGCTCCTGGCAAAAATGAATCGATGGACAGAGGAGTAGAAGGCAGTGTACCTGGCAACGTGCTTGAAGGGACAACCACTGGAAATACTTGAACGACAGGCACAACTATAGAGCACTGGTAGCTGCTCTAGAACTCAGGTATGAAACTCAAAATCAGTCCAAAGTCTACAGAGCTTGGTTAAGGACGAGAGTCCGTGCTAAAGGGGAGAGTCTGCAAGAGCTGGCACAGGATTTGGAAAGTATGCCACACAAGGCCTACCATGGGTAACTATTGAGCTCATAAGGACAGACACGAAGTATACTTGGCTGACATTGAAGACCAATGCATATTAGGG
>NW_013766346.1:0-832 GCF_000517525.1 Limulus polyphemus
ATGTGGATAAAATACTCTGTGGGGTAAATAGGGAGAAAATAATCAGATGACGCTACCCAGGAACACAGGTGGAGGATATAACTAATAGAGCAGGAGATATAATAAAGGGGGCAAGCAGAGATGCAGTTTTTGTGGTGCATGTAGGGAAAGGTAGGTCAGAGGAGCTAATTAATAAGTGCAAGGGTTGATAAAGGCATTTAAAAAAAAGGCCATAACTTAATTTTGTCAGGGATACTGCCCACAATTAACTGTGGGGACGAAGTTATAAGTAGATCACTAGAGCTAAATGCTAGGCTTAGGATAGTATGTAAGAATTAGCAGCTTGACTGGTGGGACTTGTGGGATCAGTTCAATGGAAGAAGGGAGCTTTTTGGAATGGATGTTTTACATTTAAATAAGGTAGGAGCTGGCTTGTTTGCTATGGCTATTAACTCAGCTGTAAGGGAAGTTTTCAGCTAGGACTAGACAGTGGTGAAGGCCAGGAAAAACTAAATACAAAAAGAATAAGAGGTAGAGAAAAGTTTAGCATAGGAAATGAGTATAGATGTAGTTATAAGGATAGGCCTAATTGTTACTATTTTGTTTCTAGAAGTATAAGAAATAAAATAGATAACTTTAGAGTATTGGTAGGAATGGAGGATCTTGATATAATGGGAATAACGGAAACATGGTTAAACATAGATGACTTTGATGACAGAAATTTCTTTGAAATGCAGGGTTAAAAGCTATTTAATAGGGATACAGTACTAAAGAGGAGGGGGATGGCTTTATATGTAAATGTGAGTTACATCCTGATGAAGTTGACGACATCAAATATAATAGCAAGGAGATT
>NW_013766347.1:0-834 GCF_000517525.1 Limulus polyphemus
TGTGCTGGATTTAACATAGGATTCGAATTCTAGAGCTCTGGCCATTGCATCTTGTATAGTAGAAGGGTGTGCTTGCTTCACTTGAATCTTCAGTTGTGGACTGTCCAAGGCGTCTACAAACTGATCCCTCAGTAACAGCGTGAGGACATCGGGTGGTGCAGTTGGGTAGGCCTTGTGTGCCATACTTTCCAAGTCCAGCTCTTGCAGGCCCTCCCCTTTAGCCTGGACACTCGTCCTAAACCTAGCCCTGTAGACTTCAGACTGATTTTGGGTTCCGTACCTGAGTTTTAGAGCCGCTACCAGTGCTCTATAGTTGTGCCTCTCGTCTGCTGACAACTGTCCAAGTATTTCCAGTGGTTGTCCCTTCAGGCTCGTTGCCTGGTACACTGCCTTCTGCTCCTCTGCCCATACATTCATTTCTGCCAGGAGCTCAAATTGTGCTCTATATGCTTCCCATGGTGCCTTTCCATCGAATTCCTGTGGCTTACTTCGTACTAGATCACTCCCTATTGCTGACACTCATGTCTGGAATGTGACTTCTGGTAGGAGGGAAGATGTGTGCATTAGGGTTTAGCTGCAGGGTCTGGAAGGGGTTTCCTTTTGTCTGGGGCTGATTAGGTCCATGGCTAATATATCCTCCCTGTGTAAAAAACAGTAAATCGTCATTTAATGTGTTTAATTCACTTTGAAATTTACTAATATTTTCCATTTGTACTTCTTGCCACTGTTGCTGACTTTCCTGTAGTTGCTGCTCCCTCAATTGTTGGAGACTTCCTTCCTGTTTCTTTTCTCGCTCTTCTTGTTTCCTTTCTTTTTCTCCAACAACTGCTGTAA
>NW_013766348.1:0-834 GCF_000517525.1 Limulus polyphemus
GCAGTATCTTTAAACTTAACAACATTTATAACACACGCTATAAATCACACTGATTCACACACTTTACTTACGATGCCTAATGTTCGCTTGACTCAATTATCTATCTCTTCAATCTATCTGCATATCTCTTCAATCGCGCTGGTTTTTCTCGCCAGGCTTATATACTACAAAAAAAGGGCGCCTCGAACAAACTAGAGTTGCTAGGAAAATTCATGATTTTTCAAGAAACTCCAGTGCGCATGCTCTCAGCGTCGCGTGACTTCCGCTGTCGTAACAATATCTTAAAACCTGATAAAACATTTTAACAGTTTACAAGCTTTGAGGTTAAACCTTAATTATCATCAGATACTTTTTTATGTAAATGCAAAATTGTTTTCTTTTTATTAGGTCCAAAGTTGCACAAAGGGCTACTGGGGGCTGTGTCCAGTGCAGGAATCGAACCTCGAATTTTAGAAACCATTAGGCTTATCGCCGAGCCACCATGGGAACAAACTTACAAACACACACACACATCTATATATATATTGTTACGACAGCGGAAGTCATGTGACTCTGCTAGCGCATGTGTGACTGAGTTTCTCGAATTATCGGGGAAGCTCGAGTGTGATCGAATCGCCTCTTTGTTACTATATAAGCCTGGAAGAGAAAAGTTGAAGGAATAGTTAAGCAAACAGTAGTTACGGTTTTTCGGAAAGATAAAGCGTGTGTTTTGTACTCGTCGAAGGCGAAGTTATCGAGATAGTGAATCGCTGTGATTTATAGCGTGTATTATAGAAGTTGTTAAGTTTAAAGTGACGAGAAACGTACTTATTGTGGAATTACTGTGTACTAAAA
>NW_013766349.1:0-834 GCF_000517525.1 Limulus polyphemus
CACAATACCATATTCTTACTCTGTCAATAACACAATACCATATTCTTACTCTGTCAACAGCACAATCCCACTCTGTCAATAGTACAATAACACATTCTTACTCTGTCAATAGTACAATACCATATTCTTACTCTGTCAATAGTACAATACCACATTCTTACTCTGTCAATAGTACAATACCATATTCTTACTCTGTCAATAGTACAATACCATATTCTTACTCTGTCAATAGTACACCACCACAATCCTACTCTGTCAATAGTAGAATACCATATTCCTACTCTGTCAATAGTACAATACCATATTCCTACTCTGTCAATAGTACAATACCACATTCTTACTTTGTCAATAGCACAATACCATATTCTTATTCAATAGTGGGATTGACCGTTACATTATAACGCCCCCACGGCTGAAAGGGCGAGCATGTTTGGTGTGACGGGGATTCGAACCCGCAGATTGCGAGTCGAGTGCCTTAACCACCTGGCCATGCCGGGCCTATTAGATATATAAAACACAACGTAAGAGTAAAATAACCTATTTGACAATGAAGTGACTTATTTTTCAGTTTTCTCTTTCTACAAGAAATACATCTGTAAGGGTAGATGGTTATATATGTATAATAATTGACTAAAGGGCTGGACGTAGCCTAAAGGTTAGCGTGCTTCAACTCTTAATCCAAAAATTCGTGTTTCGAAGGCTGTTACCGCATAAATGCATTCAGAACTTTGGGGCCGTGAGTGCTCTATAAAAGTAACAGTCAAATCTCATTATTTGTTTAGACAAAAGTTGGCAGTGGGTGCCGTTGAGTAGCTGTCTTTCCTGTAATTTAGG
>NW_013766350.1:0-830 GCF_000517525.1 Limulus polyphemus
ACAGAGTGACTTATGGGCAGATTCCTCCTTTTGGTAGTTTAAACTATGAACAAGTGTCTCCTTTGGGCAGACTGACTTATGGGCAGATTCCTCCTTTTGGTAGTTTAAACTATGGACAAGTGTCTCCTTTGGGCAAGTGCCTACTTTGGGTAGTTTAATTTATAGACATGTGTCTCCTTTCAGTAGCTTGACCTGTGGACAAAAACAACGTTTCATTTGAGCAACCTGACTAATGGGTAAATCTCTCCTTTGGGTAGCTTGACCTATGGACAAATATTTCCTCTGATCAATTTGACTTATGGACAAATATTTCCTTTGATCAATTTGACTTGTGGACAAATATTTCCTTTGATCAATTTGACTTATGGACAAATGTCTTTTTTTTGGGTTGCTTGACTTAGGGGGTATTATGTATGTAACAGACATTATGCAATGTAGTCCTGTTATTTTGTAGTCATAGGCAGTTAAAACTATAGCTATGTGGACAAACCAATAGATGATGTATAGAGAATGCATCCATCGTATCTTCAAGCCGCCAACTCTTGAGTTCACCAAATTAATTCTGTTGTAATAAAAATGACACCAGGATATTATGATTCAAATCTAAAGTGTATTTAGATTGCAGAAGTCTGCACGGCTGAAAGGGCGAGCATGTTTGGTGTGACGGGAATGTTTATTAGAGCCGACAGTACAAGTCGTTGAAGTTTCATGAAATACGAACAAACCAGAGCTAAATAAGTTTATTATGTAACTGACTGAAAATTAGGCCTCCAATTAACACGCTACACACGCCCCCCAGTGGCACAGCGGTATGTCTGCGGACATACAAC
>NW_013766351.1:0-950 GCF_000517525.1 Limulus polyphemus
GAATTGTATACCCTACATCTCGATGTAGCCGTTTCGGTTTACCCCAAACTGTAGACCATCATCCCGATAAAGTCGTTTCGGTTTACGTCCGAACTGTATACCCTAAATCTCGATGTAGCCGTTTCGGGTTACGCCCAAACTGTCGACCATCATCCCGATGAAGTCGTTTCGGTTTACGCACAAACTGTCGACCATACATCTTGATGTAGCCGTTTCGGTTTACGCCCAAACTGTCGACCATACATCTTGATGTAGCCGTTTCGGTTTACGCCCAAACTGTAGACCATCAACCCAATAAAGTCGTTTCGGTTTACGCCCCAACTGTACACCATCATCCTGATGAAGTCGTAAGCTGAAATACCAATGTACTCAATTATTTATACATTTTGATTTAGTAGTTTTTATATCCAAGTATTCAAAATGTTGCAGCTATCATAAGGGTAGTTAAAAATAACATTCTGTTTCCTCGGGTTTTCTTTCAAAGTCAGATGATATTTTGCTGTCTGATTTTTGATATTATTCCAGTGAAATGCAACATAAAATCATTATTTGTTCTCTTTGTTATTACATCAAAAGCCGTGTTATTCTAGTGTACTGGTGTCAACTGTAAACATAAAAAAAACGTATTATTGTTTGAAGTTGGTTTTTAATTTTGTCTTGAAAACTGAATTATATAGGTCTTTATTCCGTTGAAAACTGCACGTGAGAGAATAAAACGAACGTAATTAATTTTACAAAGATTGTAGTCGGCAAAAATGGTTATCCCGTTATTGTGTAGTAGGGTCGAGTTATTATAAATGGATAGTATCAGTTGGGATAAAACGTTTAGAAGAGTTGTACTACAACAACTAGTAGTAGCAGTTGGGATAAAACGTTTAGAAGAGTTGTACTACAACAACTAGTAGTAGCAGTTCGGATAAAACGTTAGGAGAGTTGTACTACAACAACTA
>NW_013766352.1:0-831 GCF_000517525.1 Limulus polyphemus
CTATTTATCTCAGATGTGTAAAACTATTTATCTCAGACATGTAAAACTATTTATCTCAGACGTGTAAAACTATTTATCTCAGACGTATAAAACTATTTATCTCAGATGTGTAAAACGATTTATCTCAGATGTGTAAAACGATTTATCTCAGACGTATAAAAGTATGTATCTAAAATGTGTGAAACTATGTAGGAATTCTGGAACTAGAACTGGATTCATCAACCTAACTTCCGTACAGAAAAGTTGTTGAAACACAGTTAGGGTTAATCCCGTATTTAAAACTAACGCAAGGATGATAAACTTCATATTACTGGAAATCCTCTCATTTCCAAAATGTGCGAGTTACTGATTTTCTGTCTCGAATTTATTTTACAGCAAAAATAAGATTTTATCTAGCACGAAAAGATACCCAATGGTTCAAGAATCCTAACGAAGCTTATCCAACAGTTGAAAAATAAAAATGAGACATTCAGATTGAAAGATAAGGTAATGCAAACAAATGTTCGATATTTCGACGACATTGTGACTTATTTGGTATCGCGATTGAAGAGAGTTTCATGTCTCTTTACTGACACAGAACAAGATGAATTTTCTGCTTTTTCAATATTTGTTTTCCTCTTTATACGAAGAGATACGGTTATAGAGGGGGAAAAAGGTATAATTCTCAACTTTTTACAGTAAATTTTATACCAGACGAACCCTGGTGTACTGTTGTGACATTTTACAAAATCACTTTGGTATCATGAAATTCAATGAACCAACTAGATCAAATATAGTAGAGAAAAAAATAAAAATACCTTTTTTTTTTTTTTACTAAAACATCTTCCCAAA
>NW_013766353.1:0-879 GCF_000517525.1 Limulus polyphemus
TACTCGTACCACTAGGTGGAGCTAATGTCGGTGGTAAACGACACGATTAACATAATAAATCATAAACTGTGGTACTCGTACCACTAGGTGGAGCTAATGTCGGTGGTACACGACACGATTAACATAAAAAATTATAAAATTTGTAATAAGCCCCACCTGAGCTTTCCACGTACATTTACATACTACTCTCCTCACTTATAGACTCACCCTCTACTTACATAGACTCACCAGTCTACTTAAAATTGACAAAAATGGTACCAAATATTCTTCAATCGCACCCTTCGCATTAATGGGTAAGTGCTAAAAATATGATTTTTTAAAAAAAAATTAGGCCTGGGTTTGTAATTTTATAAAAATTAAACAAAAAATGGTACTCGTATCTGAAACGTTTGAAAACCACTGGACTAGACTGTTTCAAGTTTCCCGTTAGACATAACTGATGCTACGTAAAAGAGTACACGTGCTCGAGATGTGTCGAGAACAAAACACGAAATCATTTCTGCAGCCGAGTACACAAAGATACACACACACACACACATATATATATATATAAGATTACACAGTAGTAAATTTTAATTACGCACAAAGCTACACAATGGGCTATCTGTGCTCTGTCCACCACGGGTATCGAAACTCGGTTTCTAGCGTTGTAAGTCCACTGGTGGGCCAACACCAAAGGCGGACGAGCGCAGCACGACACCAACTCATAACGTTGGAAGTTACGATATATTTATTTCTTCCTGAAAGTGGAGTAGGCCATCTTAATTTAAAGTCTAAAAAGTTGGTCTTACCTTATCTCCGATAAAAGAAAAACAAACATAATACTTTTCAGAAGTAAAGTAAAACTAACCGTTTAGATTTCAAATTGCGTTATTTTTT
>NW_013766354.1:0-834 GCF_000517525.1 Limulus polyphemus
GGACAACCCCATACCTTTTTTGAGATTTTAATTAATTGTGCAGTACACTACATAGTACATACACTACATAATACACTACATGGTACATACACTACATAATACACTACATGGTACACTACATAATACACTACATGGTACATACACTACATGGTACACTACATGGTACATACACTACATAATACACTACATGGTACACTACATAATACACTACATGGTACATACACTACATAATACACTACATGGTACACTACATAGTACACTACATGGTACATACACTACATAGTACACTACATGGTACATACACTACATAATACACTACATAGTACATACACTACATGGTACACAACATGGTACATACACAACATAATACACTACATGGTACACTACATAGTACATACACTACATAATACACTACATAGTACATACACAACATAATACACTACATGGTACATACACTACATAATACACTACATGGTACACTACATAGTACACTACATGGTACATACACTACATAATACACTACATGGTACACTACATAGTACACTACATGGTATATACACTACATAATACACTACATGGTACACTACATAGTACACTACATGGTACACTACATAGTACACAACATAATACACTACATGGTACACTACATAGTACATACACTACATGGTGCAATACATGGTACACTACATACACTACATAATACAATACATGGTACACTACATACACTACATGGTACAATACATAGTACATACACTACATAATACACTACATGGTACACTACATAGTACACTACATAATACACTACATAGTAATACACTACATAATACACTACAT
>NW_013766355.1:0-4297 GCF_000517525.1 Limulus polyphemus
GAAACTCTACTTACATTAAAACGTGTGTGTGTTATGAGCTCTAGAAACTCTACTTATATTAAAATGTGTGTGTTATGAGCTCTAGAAACTCTACTTACATTAAAACGTGTGTGTGTTATGAGCTATAGAAACTCGACTTACATTAAAACGTGTGTGTGTTATGAGCTCTATAAACTCTACTTACATTAAAATGTGTGTGTTATGAGCTCTAGAAACTCTACTTACATTAAAACGTGTGTGTTATGAGCTATAGAAACTCGACTTACATTAAAACGTGTGTGTTATGAGCTATAGAAACTCGACTTACATTAAAACGTGTGTGTGTCATGAGCTCTAAAAACTATTGATTTTATGGAAAGTGACATGTCTTATGTTATTACTGAAGTTTTTGTTTTTAGTATGAAAATCTAGACTTCTCATTTGTAGCTATATTTGACAACACTTTGTTGTAAGCAACTTCTGATAAGGAAAAAAAACATTATAATGTACTCACACATCACCGAAGGTCTGGTAGTTAATTTCTTTTTAAAAATACTATTTCCACATATTTCTGAAAGCAAAAAAAAAAAACATACAATTTTTTTAAATGTTTTAAACGATGAACAGGATATAAAGTAAAATTAATATTCAATAATCGAATTAGGTTAAAATCAAGAAATACAAACAGTATTTGTGTTGTTATGCACAAAATTGTAATAACAAGCTATCTGTGCTCTGCCAACCATGGGTATCGAAGCCCGAACTTTACGTTGTAAGCCTACAGACTTAACGCTGAGCGATTGGTGATAGGGAGAGATTTTTAATATAGAAATACAATTTAATCCTTAGATAAACATCAAACACTCGGAAGTATTGAGGTGATTTAATCTGTAGATAAAAAGTAAAACACACACACTAGTAACGAGGTAAATATTATCCCTAAATATAAAATATCAACCAGGATGAAGCTGATTTTAATTCTTAATCAGAGGAAAAGTTTACAAAAGTATTGAACAAAACATAATTCTTAAATATCTGCTTATAATACGTTGAGACTTAATAACCAGATAATGAACAAGTAAATAATCAGATAATGAACAAGTAAATAATCGGATAAAGAACAAGTAAATAATCAGATAATGAACAAGTAAATAATCAGATAATGAACAAGTAAATAATCAAGATTATTTACTTGTTCATTATCTGATTATTTACTTGTTCATTATGGATAATGAACAAGTAAATAATCAGATGATGAACAAGTAAATAATCGGATAATGAACATGTAAATAATCAGATAACGAATAAAGCGAAGTCTTTAGATAAAAGTAAAATCAGAAAAATGGTTAAATTTATTCCTCCAATTAAACGAAAAATAAAAGATGTTTAGCATATTCAACAAAAATAATGTATTTGAATTTACGGATACAACATTTGTCTGTAGTTTCGAGAAGAAAATCTTTCTGTCCTTACCCCCACTACTCCAACTTTATATCATAGCAAGTGGACCAGAATATAAAAATAAATAAATTTTGACTTATTATTTTATGCGAATTTTTTAAAAAATTATGTACACATTTGTTTTAAGAGATAACAGCAAGACAAAGAGAAGACTTTTTACCTTTTTTAGGTTTTTTTATAAACACAACGCGCCTAACAAACTTGGCTTAGAGTCGTAAGAAGCGGGAATGTTAATCTTTATAACTTGGAAGTTTTGTTTTTTTGATTTAGTTATTGATACTGGAAACTTCCGTTTTAAATCTCAACTCAAATAACTTCGCTGAGCTGCATTTAAGATAACTAACAGTTTTCCAAGTTATCGAAATTTGTGAAGGGTATTAACTAAAATCACCATAAATGTATCTCGCGCCGGCATTGTGTTTACAAGTTAAAATGCAAGGCCTCACAGAATAAGAACTTTTCAAGTTAAGACATAACTATGACTTTAATATTCTATTTGAAAATTTATTATTATTTTTATGTAATTAAGAGACCAATTTGTGTCAGTCAGTCCGTGCGTGTATGTGTGGAAAACTAATACTCTTATTGGCTAATTGTACAATGGTACTTTTAAGCTTATACGAGTGCAAAAGTCAGTGAGGTTTAAGACGCATTGTTTTGTACAAGTGCAAAATTACGACATTTATAACATTAAATTTAAATACAAATACTTCATTAACATAAAAAACAAGCAAGGAAACACATTAAGTTAACTTTTTTACCTTTTCGTAGCTTATAGATAACAAAATATAATTTAATTTCAATACAAATTCCAACAGGCGTCTAAAGAGGGACAATTAGCTTTTTTTTTAGTTAAATACGCTTCGTTCGCGAAGCACGAGCTTATCCACTATATAATCTACAGCACTTAGGTTTAACAGACGTTGCAACAACTTCATTCATTTCCGATGCTCTATAGCTAACAAATTGCGCGAAAAAAATGCAATTTAGACACACACATACACAAGAAAACACATCTCAACAGTCGATATGTACACTTCTTGATACGATCATTTTAAAAATTCTCTATTTTATAACTAATATATATTTTCAACTTACTCAATACAGGTGCCCAAAAATCGTCAATTAGGCCTAAAGTTTAAATACGCTTCGTACACGAAGCACGATTTTATCCGCTAGGGGAATAACACGTTGCAGTGATTACACGATTTCCGTTATTGATGGCAATGGACCCAACGTTTTGCTAATACTTTGGGGGGTAGAAAAGAGTTGATAACATTATGGAAGAAAGAAGAAAATAAGTGAAACAACGATAGTTGATATTTACACTTCTCGATACCACAATTTTAAAAATTACCTATTTTATAAAATTATTCTATCAAGAGTTCGATGAAGAAAGAATCTCAATATCTTAGTCAAAGATGGCGATTAATATCTTAGTCAAAGATGACGATTAATATCTTAGTCAAAGATGACGATTAATATCTTAGTCAAAGATGACGATTAATATCTTAGTCAAAGATGACGATTAATATCTTAGTCAAAGATGACGATTAATATCTTAGTCAAAGATGACGATTATTATCTTAGTCAAAGATGGCGATTAATATCTTAGTCAAAGATGGCGATTATTCACAAAGACATTGTGTTTATAAAAACAAAATGTTGTGTACAGAGATGTGCTTTATTTATAGTCATTCCATGTTTTTAAACCTCTTTATTTTAAATCTAAATATATCAATTTCATATTCTACTAAGTAGGTTTTCGTTTCAGTCTTGTCGAACTAAATAAAACGACAAAACCATTATTTTAAAATATTTCTCAATTTAAAACAATATACCCTTCTCATACCTATATATATATATAGTATTCAACTTAATAATGCTGCATACGTAAAACACATGTTTGGGCTTTGGCTCATATGGCACAGCACACACTTTCTATGTTGGAAGTCAGAGATTCAGTTTCGTTTATATCCATTTTTTTTATATTTTTTCCTAACCAGTGTTTCAGTTTATCTCCTAGTAAGTTGATTATAGAAATATCGGAAACAAGTTGGTTTTCTATTAACCATTCGTTTGAAAGTTTTCTACGAATATTATATTTTTTTCTCGGACTTATTTTCTTCTAATCTGGTTTTACAGTTGACTATAATCTATAGAAAATGTAAAAAAAATCGTTTATTTTTTGCCATAGAATTAACTGCTTATATTTCCAGTATTTGTCAAACATGACCTCATCAACTTGTTTGATATGAATAAACCATGCATTGGTTAGTGGCTAATGGGCTTCAAAGAGTCCGAAAACAGTGATTTTACAATAAAGACATTAGAAAGAAACAAAATTTTCATTCTCTGTGTCGCAGAAACATATCTATTGAAATTTCGTTTTAGAATATATAATCACCATAATACTAAAACAAAAATTACAATTGTTTTAACTAAATCTTTTTAATTTGTTTGAGATGTGAGAATCGTAATAGATAACGTCAGAGTAATTTTTTTATATCCCTAGAAAGGTCCGATCAACATATCTCTGAAAAAAAGTGCGGATTTATCTAACGAGTGTAAAATATTAGTGTCAGAAATATGGCCAGGAGAGACGATACCTCTTGATGGAGAACTCCAGAAGGAAGATGAAATCCTTATGATAGATAACATTCCACTTCAGAGAAAATCTTTGACTCTTGCTAATGCAGCATTACGAAACGCCATGTGTAATTCTAGTGTAAGTTAGGCTTTTTGGGAGGGTTTAGTATATGACTTGGGAGGGTTTAGTATATGACTTGGGAAGGTTTAGTATATGACTTGGGAGGGTTTAGTATATGACTTGGGAAGGTTTAGTATATGACTTGGG
>NW_013766356.1:0-848 GCF_000517525.1 Limulus polyphemus
ACCAATTAAGATTCTAGGGCAATAGAGGTTGATCAACGATAAGAAAATAAACCAACAAGTAAACAAGATATTTTAAATTAATATATATATATACATATATTCATTTAGTATATCTCTCTACATATAGCTCCTCAGTGGCACAGCGGTATGTCTGCGGACTTACAACGCTAGAAACCGGGTTTCGATACCCGTGGTGGGCAGAGCCCATTGTGCAGCTTTGTGCTCAACTTCAAACAAATTCTCTCTCTCTCTCTCTCTCTATATATATATATCACGTAAGTCCTAAGTCTCCTACAACATAATGGTGCCTGAATTGCTGTGTCTTTGTATAGTATACTCACATTTTCTTTTTGATATTACAGTAAAATAGTTATCAACTTTGAAAAAGTATCATAAAATAACTATACATCAGCTACCAGGCACAAATAAATGCGTGGTTTTTATTTTATTTCACCCATTGTTACGTGTTATTTTTCACATTTCTTTTAAATGAAAAAACGCTTTTATTTCAAGTAAGTTAATGAAAGTGAACGATAATAAAATGCCAACATCAACCAAATAACTATACAAGTTTCAACACCGCTTAAACTGAAAAAAATAGTTTAGAATTAAGCTGTGAAAATAAGCACAAGATATTCAAGATACATAGTTAAAACAATCAGGTGTTTTATTTATTGGTCAAAACCGCATGGTTCATAGTGCATTACAGCGATTTGATAAAACTGGGAGTAACAAGGGTTTACAAGAAAAACATCCAAATGGGATAATGGCGTCATTTGAAGCATTTCAACACGAAATTGATTCAAAACGGCTCCAGAAGTAGACGGTGATAGAAATGGACAATAAAA
>NW_013766357.1:0-1337 GCF_000517525.1 Limulus polyphemus
AACAAAGTGTAATTTAGAGACATTAAACAATACATATATTGACTAACAAAGAGTTATTGAGAGACATATTAAACAATACATCTATTAGACTAACAAAGAGTTATTGAGAGACATATTAAGATATGTCACTTTGAAAAAATCAGCTTTCAGCTTTCCAAGAAGCTCACTTTGCTAGTTAGGCACAAAGTATAGAAACGACCTAATGATATACACTGAATAGGTAAACGCCCACTTTCCTTAGTTTCGTTACGAGTTTCTTTTTAAGTCCTAAAAAAGGAAAGTTAATTATAAGTGTACATTGTTTTCTGGTTAACAGAAAAAGCAGTCTGAAAGTAAATACCATATTAAGTTTATTTTAAAATGCTTTTGTTCAATAAATAAATTAAAATCTAGTACAAGTTATCTTATTCAGTCAGATAATTAATTGACAAGTTTCTTCACACGTAAGTGAATGTCATTATTTTTTGCCTTACACTACTGGGTATTTTTGTTTCTGTCAGTAGCCATAATGTACAACTTTGATGTTAACATTTGTACAATTACACATGAAAATGTACATTAAACACTAAATAACCATGCTATTGGTTCATGCTACCTTGTTTTTCGCACCACAAGGTATTCCTCATTGGTACGTAGTTGACAATGTTGAAGATAGATGGCACAACTAGCAAGTTAAATTGCTTCATGTTGAATTCGATATAACAGTAGAGAATATTTCCACCCAAAACAGTATGTATGTTGTAGTGTCAAATTTATTCGAATTGAAATATTTACAATATTGATTAAGACCAACATGAAGGTTGTTGTAGTCAACATTATAAACTGTGTTGTACAACTGTGAGGTTAAAATGTGTACAAGTACACATTAAACACTAAATAACCATGCTGTTGTTTCATGCCACTTGAGACGACTAGAGGTGTTTAACTCAACAGTGATCTTTTAAACATCGTTATACAATACGAACTGAAGATATTTATCAATATCTAAACAAATATAAGAAGTCACTGCTGATGTCATAAATATCTGTTCAACATAATTCATCTTTGGTAACAACTAGTGCTGCCTATCCTCTAATACCATGTAGGTCTAGAACTTTCTATAATGGATTATGTTGTACTTCTATGATTCTGTTAGGAATTTTTGTAACATTGTGTGGTATGTAGGCATAACATGTGTTTGTTACTCTTATTTTAATGTAAATTTTTTTTCTTTCAAAATTTTTATTTATTCATATATTTTCATTTTTCATAGAGAACATTGTTCAAGAAAGTTCCTCTCACTCTAGCTGCCTATTGTTCTGTGTCATTCACCTAAGATATCACCTTTGGCTTCCTGT
>NW_013766358.1:0-1502 GCF_000517525.1 Limulus polyphemus
CGTTATTACTACAACTAACACGTAATAATGACCAGTAGTTAGTAATGTTTCTACGTGTTTGTTGTTGTAATAATGACCAGTAGTTAGCAATGTTTCTACGTGTTTGTTGTTGTAATAATGACCAGTAGTTAGTGATGTTTCTACGTGTTTGTTGTAGTAATAACGACCAGTAGTTAGTAATGTTTCTACGTGTTTGTTGTAGTAATAACGATCAGTAGTTAGTGATGTTTCAACGTGTTTGTTGTAGTAATAATGGCCAGTAGTTAGTAATGTTTCTACGTGTTAGTTGTAGTAATAATGGTCAATAGTTAGTGATGTTACCACATAATACACGTGAAACGTTGTGCTTATTAGAAATGTGCTGTACTACACAATACACGTGAAACGTTGTTCGTATTAGAAATGTGCTGTACCACACAATACACGTGAAACGTTGTTCGTATTAGAAATGTGCTGTATCACACAATACACGTGAAACGTTGTGCTTATTAGAAATGTGTTGTTCCACACAATACACGTGAAACGTTGTTCGTATTAAAAATGTGCTGTACCACACAATACACGTGAAACGTTGTGCTTATTAGAAATGTGCTGTTCCACACAATACACGTGAAACGTTGTGCTTATTAGAAATGTGTTGTACCACACAATACACGTGAAACGTTGTGTTTATTAGAAATGTGTTGTACCACATAATACACGTGAAACGTTGTGTTTACTAGAAATGTGCTGTACCACACAATACACGTGAAACGTTGTGCTTATTAGAAATGTGTTGTACCACACAATACACGTGAAACGTTGTGCTTACTAGATGTGTGCTCTACCACACAATACATGTGAAATATAATACGTGAAACGTGATTTTAAAGAAAACCATTGAACTGTCAGAAATAAACATGATCCGCGACATCTGAATACTTTAAACAATGAATCGTTTACTTATAGATGTGGACACAAAGGAAAGAATTAGATACATTTAAACCATTTATTAATTGTACGTACAACTTCGCAACATTTGAAAGAGCAGGAACCATCTGTAGAAACGTTGTTTACTCGCTGATAGTGTTTCAAATAGTTTAATTCCAGTAGTGATGAACGATCGGTTGGATTGTTTTATCCACTTTGATTCGTGTGTTTTACTCTAAAATCTTATATTAAACAAACGATATGCATGAAACAATTTACATAAACATAGTCATTATAGATGAATCATAATAGTTCGTGTATGAGTCATGAATATCAAAGATCGTAGCTTAATTCTGGACCAAATGTTAGGTTTTTAACAACCAGCAGTCACGTGGTTAAATGATATATTCAGCTGTTCGTAATGTTAAGTGTAGTATGTTCATGTTAGGACGTGTAGTCAGTGTTAACTGTAGCATGTTCATGTTAGGACGTGTAGTCAGTGTTAACTGTAGCATGTTCATGTTAGGACGTGTAGTCAGCGTTAACTGTAGTATGTTCATGTTAGGACGTGTAGTCACCGTTGAGGGTGGTAT
>NW_013766359.1:0-1695 GCF_000517525.1 Limulus polyphemus
TCTTGCGTCTTCTTATCGACAGTAAACAGTATTGTTAAATCTTGCGTCTTCTTATTGACAGTACACAGTATTGTTATATCTTTCGTCTTATTATGGAAAGTACACTGTATTTTTAAATCTTGTGTCTTCTTATTGACAGTACACAGTAACGTTAAATTTTTTGTCTTCTTATTGACAGTACACAGTATCGTTAAATCTTGTGGCTTCTTATTGACAGTACACAGTATTGTTAAATCTTGTGGCTTCTTATTGACAGTACACAGTATCGTTAAACCTTGTGAATTCTTATTGATAGTACATAGTATAGTTAAATCTTGCGTCTTCTTATTGACAGTAAACAGTATCGTTACATCTTGCGTCTTCTTATCGACAGTACACAGTATTGTTAAATCTTATGTCTCTTATTGACAGTACAAAGTATTGTTAAATCTTGTGTCTCTTATTGACAGTACACAGTATCGTAAAATTTTGTGTCTTCTTATTGACAGTACACAGTATCGTTAAATCTTTATGTCTTCTTATTGACAGTACACAGTATCGTTAAACCTTGTGAATTCTTATTGATATTACATAGTATTGTTAAATCTCGTGAATTCTTATTGATATTACATAGTATTGTTAAATCTCGTGTCTTCTTATTGATAGTACACAATATTGTTTAATCTTGTGTCTTCTTATTGACAGTACACAGTATCGTTAAATCTTGTATCTTCTTATTGACAGTACACAGTATCGTTAAATCTTGTGTCTTCTTATTGATAGTACAAAGTATTGTTTAATCTTATGTCTTCTTATTGACAGTACACAGTATCGTTAAATCTTGTGGCTTCTTATTGATAGTACATAGTATTGTTAAATCTTTATGTCTTCTTATTGACAGTACACAGTATCGTTAAACCTTGTGAATTCTTATTGACAGTACACAGTATCGTTAAATCTTGTGGCTTCTTATTGACAGTACACAGTATCGTTAAACCTTGTGAATTCTTATTGATAGTACATAGTATTGTTAAATCTCGTGTCTTCTTATTGATAGTACACAGTATTGTTTAATCATGTGTCTTCTTATTGACAGTACACAGTATCGTTAAACGTTGTGAATTCTTAATTCAATAAGAATACACAAGATTTAACAATACTATGTACTATCTAATACACAGTATCGTTTTATCTTGTCGCTTGTTAGTGATAGTACACATTATCGTTAAATCTTGTGTCTTCTTATTGACATTACACAGTATCGTTTAATCTCGTGTTTTCTTTTTGATAGTACACAGTATCGTTAAATCTGTGTGTCTTATTGACAGTACACTGTATTGCTAATCTTGTATTTTCTTATTGATAATACACAGTATTGTTAAATCATGTGTCTTCTAATTGACAATACAGAGTATTGTTAAATCATGTGTGTTCTTATTGACAGTACTCAGTATCGTTAAACCTTGTGTATTCTTATTGACAGTACACAGTATCGTTAAATTTTGTGTCTTCTTATTGACAGTACACAGTATTGTTAAATCCTGTGTCTTGTAATTGACAGTACACAGTATCGATAAACGTTGTGGCTTCTTATTGACAGTACACAGTATCGTTAAATCTTGTGTCTCTTATTGACAGTACACAGTATCGTTAAATCTTGTGGCTTCTTACTGACAGTACACAGTATTTTTAAATCTCGTGTTTTCTTTTTGATAG
>NW_013766360.1:0-834 GCF_000517525.1 Limulus polyphemus
ATCCTTTTCATACTTGTCTCCCAGTGGGACAAAGATAAGTTTCCGGGTTATAATCCAGGGCTCAATTCTTCGAGGTGAAAAGAGTGCAGATAGCCCAATGTGTAGCTAGCTTTACTTTAAAGAAACTATCATTTTTAACTTTAGTTACGCTCGAGTTTGAATAATAGCGTAAGGTAAAGAAGATTACAGACGTTCTCTGTTTAATTTAATATTTCCAGGGAAACTATGACACCTTTTTCTTCATTAATATAATCCAAAAAAATAGCTTTTTGAGGCTGTAATGGCAGTGGTGGGACAGATGAGGTTTAACTACCCTCCAGTTTTAAAACTATATTATTTTTTAAAACGTTATTATGATAGCTATGAACCACCTTCCTTGGATTTAATTGGTTGGAATGTTATTTTAAGATATCTAGTCATCACCATCCACCGCCAACTCTTGGGCTACTCTTTTACCAACGAATAGTGGGATTGACCGTCACATTATAACGCCTTCACGGCTGAAAGGGCGAGCATGTTTGATGTCATGGGGATTCGAACCCGCGACCCTCAGATTGCTAGTCGATCGCCCTAACCACCTGGCCATGCCGGGCCATTTTTGGAAAAACTGTAGCATTACTTGTAAATTTTAGAAGCTTA
The DNA here is from genome assembly GCF_000517525.1 of Limulus polyphemus. Lineage (NCBI taxonomy): Eukaryota > Metazoa > Arthropoda > Merostomata > Xiphosura > Limulidae > Limulus > Limulus polyphemus. The sequence goes on from NW_013766360.1 coordinate 640, forward strand.
TTTTAATAAAAATTAATTCATTATTTATGCGGGTGCCTGTTTAAAAAGACAGACAAGAGAAAGACAGTCAACCGTACCTCCTGCCTACTTTTTGGCTGCTGTTATCAGACCGAATAGTGGGATTTGACTGTCATCCTTATAACACTTCCTTGTCTCCACAGTGTGGAACTGTGAATTCTTGGATTCACAGTGTGT
>NW_013766361.1:0-1062 GCF_000517525.1 Limulus polyphemus
CACAGTTTTCTTTTTTAACACAAATACATTTTAATATACACGCAACAATACAATTTACAATAACAGTTATTACAAATAGTTATTATAAACAATGATTTATAAACTAAAGTTTCACAAACTTACAAGCAATATAAAGTCTTCTTTCTAGTTTGGAACTTCTTTGATATCTTATCAAGGGTTCACGATGAGCGAGTTGATTAGGAGTTGATATAGGTACAATTCACTTAGTAGTGAGCTAGCTAGCCCCGTCGTTCTCGCTAATCACACGCCGATTACAGGTGGAGTTTCACCGATGACGTTAAGTAATGTTTTCGTAAAAGTACTAATGTCGGATGTGAATCCACTAAAGATGAATGATTTGTAATGTTCAAAATTTATAGAATTTAATGACAGTTATAGCTTACGAAAGTTTTTAGCACACCAAGTATAGCAAACCAATAATAGATATTCTCTTTTGGCGCATCACGTTGGTTTTCTAGAAAATTCTGATTACGTAACAATACAAATTTAAGCGTTTACGTACACATATATATTGTTGATTCTTATTCTCGAGAATCTTCTGCAACTTTTGAGAACAGGCGGAAGTTTCGCAATACATATTTAATAGTATAAGCTATGTATGTTTCTAGATATAAATTTAATCTAAACAAACGTTGATATTAAAGTAAATATATAATAACAACTTCTTTACAGCCCAATACGATTTTAGTGACGGGGGAGCAAGAGGGACGTGATAGGGGATGTTGTGAAACCTTATAAGTGTAGCAAGTGTTGGTAAAATAAGCTCAAAGTAAAGACGTTGTGTGATATCGCCTAGCTTAGAGCCAAGTGCATAAAATTTATCATGAAAGTAAAAATATCGATTCAATTTTAAACTTAAATCGTTTCTGAATTAAGCTATTTTCTGTTATATCACCAACCTCTTTAATGAAAACACATCTCTTTAATCAACAGAGACTCTAAATTAAGAAATCAACAAATATTTTTCCAGTTTTGTTGTCTATACATTTCGCTTAATACTTTCAGTACTTAGACTAACAACAATATTAGTTTATACTTTTG
>NW_013766362.1:0-1286 GCF_000517525.1 Limulus polyphemus
AACACTTTATTGTACTTAATGAAACCCTACAAAATCGTCAAACAAGTATAATCCTTCCAATTATAAAACAATTTCAATTTCCAAAAAATCAGACACACGCAGCATTAGGCTATTACATAAAAAAAGTCTTTGAAATATACCTCCCCAACATAAACATTAATAGCAACAACGAATACATATTTTGTTACATACTAACCACGCAAAGATAGACATACTACCAGTATGTCTTACCCAATTTAGAAACCGAAATTTTTACTTATACCAAAATATCTTACATAAGAATTTTTTGTTTATTTGTTTTTTAATTATGCACAAAGCTACACAAGAGCTATCTGTGCTCTGCCCACCACGGGTATCGAAACCCGGTTTCTAGCTTTGTAAGTCCGCATACATACCGCTGTGCCACTGGGGAGCTACATGAGAATACTCACACAATAATCCTCGGCGATTTTAATTCAAAACACACAGATTTTAACAGCCGATAAACTAACGCCAATGGAAAAATCCTTCATTCTCTAGTCGAAAATAATAATCTGATTTTAATCAATGACGCTACCCCAACGCACACGTTTCATAACGTCTCACAAGACATACTAGATTTAGCAATAATCACGGGCACATTTATACAATATACACATAATTTTCGTGTGAACGAAGACATAGGCAGCGATCACGATCCCATATCCTTTGATTTAAATACTAACCCGTGCAATAACAACCCGACTCCACTTTCCACAGTTTACATTTACTCAAAAACTGATTGGAATACCTTAAATCAGATGCGATACTCCCGATGCCTAATTATTCAGCTCGAAACAGTGCATAGATAGATTACTTTATTGTGTGTGGGTACTGTGTTTTGTAGCGCTTGGGTTATGTATGGCACTTGAAACATCTGCTGCATGCTAACAGACATCAATCAGAGATTCCAAGTATTTGTGGTGTATACACTAATTCTCAAGCGTCTTTTTGTATAAATAGTCGGCGAAACACGAGCTTAAGGTTTAGGCCTGACGTTAACAGGACAAAGTTTTTTATGTTGTTGTTCTTTGATAAGTGAGCACTGGCAACAATTCTGTCAGTCAATTCATAATAATATATAAAACTATTTCCTATTCTGACGCAAATTCAAGACCACTTACAGACACTCTTCGTCCCCATAATTCTATCAGTCAATTGATAATAATATACAAAACTATTTCCTATTCTGACACAAATTCAAGACCACTTGGAAAGACTCTTCGTCCAAAATCCACCACACTATTAACTACAATAACAACTGCGTT
>NW_013766363.1:0-834 GCF_000517525.1 Limulus polyphemus
CGCCCCCACGGCTGAAAGGGCGAGCATGTTTGGTGGGACGGGGATCCGAACGCACCTTTATGAACTTAGCGATCAATTGTTGGTGTCAATACACTATCTAAGAAACACCAAACAGAGTCAGATAGTAGTTTTGATACATTACATTCAAGCATGACTTTATAACAGCTGTGATTGTGACGTGAGTTGTTGATTTGAATATTGAAAATCCGTTTTAATATAACGTACAAGTCAACCAAATACACGATCCAAAATCCAAATAATATACTGAAGCAGCAACTTTGGAACATAGTTATATTTATATTTTTATAAAATTGATAAATTATTGAACATTGAAATTAGTACCAGCAGGAGATACAACATTAGCTTAGGATAGATTAGGCTAGATTAGTAGACAAAACATTAAAAAACATTAATCTTTACTCATGTTTGTTTGGGTACAATATTATAGTCCCCACAGACTTCTTCAGAATTTGGGATAAAACTAATTCCTGTTGTAATGTTTGCCCCCCAAAAAAGAGAAAATGCTTTAGGTTTCTTATATCACTATACTGAAATAAAATCATACCTTTATGTCGTCACTGACACAGGTACCTCTTCCTGAACACGGAACTGCATCTGATGTCTGAAGACAGTCTTGTGGCTGAATAGTAAGATTTAATCTCCACACCAGTGTAGTCTGGGAATCAAATGTCTTCAAAGTCACTATAAAAGTAAGTAAATAATAGTGGTACGATACATGCTGCGTGTTTGTAAAGTAGTAATTGTTCTAGGATTACATGTATGTCACGACCTATGTTCTGGTCTCACTGGGCTTTTATTGTTCTAGGATTACAA
>NW_013766364.1:0-400 GCF_000517525.1 Limulus polyphemus
GGTAAGTTTCTAACATTATTATATTCTTCTTTACAATTTAGAAATCAATGGTGAATACTGTAATCATCTCATCATACAGAAACTCAGTAAAGAGTAACATAACACCATTTATATATTATCCTAGCGATCAAAGAGGGATTAACCAGTCTGGAAGGTCATGGCCTAGTGTTTAGCGTACCGGGCTGCAGGTCAGAAGGTACTAAATTTGAATCTGCTATATGCCAGTGACAGTCTATTTCGCTATACATTTAAGATAATTCTTGTAAACAACAGCCGCTGCTTATTGGCTGCTCTCTTTATGGTCAGCAGTTCTAAATTAGGGATGGCAATATGTGCTTGGGCTTTGAGGTCTTGACCTGTCCGTTTAGTCCCCGTGTCGCATAAGATGCATGCCGTTTAG
>NW_013766365.1:0-833 GCF_000517525.1 Limulus polyphemus
TTTAATGAGTGACAACTACAGACTGTTCACCTCTGAATTTCATTTGAAGTTATGCTCATATTGTTTCTGTTTGGTAAAAATATTCCTTTACACACGCGTGGTGACTCAACAGTTTTTTTATCAATGCGTGTAGCCTCACAGTTCACTATGGCTGTGCTTAGATAAGAGTTCTCATGACGTCAACATAGCCAGTCAAGGTGGGTGGCCAAACTATCATTAAGTCCGCTTCACCAACTATAAAATCCAATGTCATTGAGATGTTCGATAGAATCAGATGCAGGATCATCTAAACAAAGCAGAAGATGCAACATCACTTGTTCTTACCTAACCAGCTGTAGTGGAATCACTAGAAAAATTTATCCATACCCCTTCTTACGGGTCATCTTACTAGCTAGCGGCACAGCGGTATGTCTGCGGACTTACAACGCTAGAATCCGGGTTTCGATACCAGTGGTGGGGAAAGCACAGATAGCCCATTGAGTAGCTTTGTGCTTAGTGACAAACAAACAAACCTTATGCCCAGATAATAGGAAAATACCTTCTCTAATTAAACTTAATTTACTTAACAAGTTATTGACATAATAATTACAAGTTATTTGTTAACTAATTTTAACTATTTGATATTATAACACTGAAAGATGTTGTTCAGCGATTCTCTTTTGATTGGTAGTTAAAGAATATCGCCCGCCCTCGAGGGATCGAATTTTAAACTCTTTTGATAAACTTCAAATTTTACATTATTTAAAAACATATAATTCTATATGTATTTTTTAACACCAATCGCAGACATTCATAATTATTGATTGTATCTACAGTAAACAAGATAAAAGTTT
>NW_013766366.1:0-833 GCF_000517525.1 Limulus polyphemus
GTCAAAGACCAGCATATAGTGAAAGTAATAAATAGTTCACTTGCAACATGTCAAAGACCAGCATATAGTGAAAGTAATAGATGTTCACTTGCAACATGTCAAAACTAGCATATAGTGAAAGTAATAAATGTTCATGTGCAACACGTCCGTAGAGTAAAAGTAATAAATGTTCACTAGCAACACGTCAAAGACTGGTAAATAAAGACAATGGTCAGCACTTCTCTCCAAATGTTACTTTTGAAAAATCTTATGAGACAATCTGGTTATATTTTTTCCAAGTAATGTAAGTTTTATATCTAAATCCATTAAACCTGACTCATATAGCCTCCATAAATAATGGATGATCCACGCTGGTGTCTGAACCAGTTTAATAACGAAAATTATCTATCAACGTGCATCAGAGTTGAACAGAAGAAGCACATTTACAATTAAATCTGTGATAAATAATGTTTTTGGTCACTCCACTAAAATGTAACCACAATTCCATGACAAAATGATGCAGTGTATCTTGTTTGCTCTACCACTGTTAAATCATCTTTATATCAAGTATTACATAGGAATAATTGTGATGCTCATAACCTTAGTCCTTCCACAGACCTGACTGTTTACCAGAGGAGAGAGATACAACACTTTCATTGCACAGCTTAACCAGATACGAGTCATATCTGTGACATTATGCTGGTAAATTAAGGAACTGCTGCCAAGTGAACACTTGTGACTGTAGTAATTGAAGTCCAGGAACTACACAATCTCAAGAAGCCCATAGATGTTGGAGAGTAAATAATAGGTCTAAAGCACAAATAAATACAATTGAATGCAATAATTTTTTTGGT
>NW_013766367.1:0-835 GCF_000517525.1 Limulus polyphemus
TACAACGATACCAGCTATTGGGTCCTATTTAAACCACTCGGACTTAAGGAAACATATGTAGATATGTTGTAAATATATGAGTTAATTAACACATTGACTGCAGACTGATGTCAACAGTGGGTCATAGAACGATATTAGTTATTGGGTCCTATTTAATCCAGTCTGACTGAAGGAAACACATGTAGATATGTTGTAAATATATCAGTTAATTAACAAATTGGCTTTAGTTTAAAATAAACAGTGGGTCACAGAACGATACTAGTTATTGGGTCCTATTTAATCCAGTCCGACTTAAGGAAACACAAGTAGATATTTTGTAAATATATGAGTTAATTAACACATTGGCTGCAGACTAAAGTCTACAGTGGGACATAGAACGATACTAGTATAGGGTCCTATTTAATCCACTCGGATATAAGGAAACACATGTAGTAATGTTGTAAATTTATGAGTTATTTAACACATTGGCTGCAGACTAAAGTCAATAGTGGGTCATAGAACGATACTAGTTATTGGGTCCTATTTAATCCACTCGGACTTAAGGAAACACATGTAGATATTTTGTAAAAATATGAGTTAATTAACACATTGAATGCTGACTAAAGTCAAAAGTGGGTCATAGAAAGATACTAGTTATTGGGTCCTATTTAATTCAGTTGGACTTAAGGAAACCCATGTAGATATTTTCTAAATATATAAGTTAATTGACAAATTTGCTGCTGACTAAGGTCAGCAGTGGTTCATAGAACGATACTAGATATTGGGTACTATTTAATCCACTTGGACTTAAGGAAACAAATGTAGATATGTTGTAAAAATATGAGTTAATTAACAC
>NW_013766368.1:0-834 GCF_000517525.1 Limulus polyphemus
TTATTCAACCTATCCATTTAGTTTGGTCTTTTTGTTAAAACAAAATGTTCATATTGTATTTTCATTTTACGACTTTATAGTCAAATAGAGACAATCACATGTTTAACCACAAATTAATTTTCAAAATTATACCTGTTATATGTGCAATGTTCGTGCAATGTGTAAAAACAAAACTTTGTTATTTATATTGATTTAATATTTTTTTCAAACCTGTCTCTAACTTTTAATACGTTGTGTATCGTATCTAAATATTGGTAAAACTCCCATTGGACTGTATATATTCATGTAGTTTTTAACAATTTTATTTTCATAAATATGTTTGTACTTATTATATAAAATATTAGTTTTTATACTTATTTAATATTTTTCCTTTAATTTACGAATATGGAAAATTGCAGTTTTTTTTCCCAATTTTCAGAAATACACGCTACATCTTTATTTAGATTATTTTTACTACATATTTGGATTGTTTGTTTGTTTCTACTTAATTTTGCGCAAAGATCCTCGACAGCTATCTGCGCTAGCCGTCCCTAACCAGGCAGTGATCGGCCTAATCAACATCCCCCACCGCCAGATCTTGGGTTTCTCTTTTACAAATGAATAATGGGCTTGACCTGAAATTTATAACGCCCCCATACAAGCAAGGGTTCAAATCTTTTGGAAAAGTTTCGTACACTTGTCCATTAAAAATATTATGGAAGCTTTTTTCAATAGCTTTACAAACATCCTTATGTCATTCAGTGCCCTCTTTCTCACAACGTTTAGAAACAGGCAGAATATAACATCTGTATTATCTGGGATAGAGCAAAGTAGAAACGGCTCAACAAACACCTA
>NW_013766369.1:0-834 GCF_000517525.1 Limulus polyphemus
GATGTGCCACCTGAAGAAGCCACCGTCAAAGAAGAAACTCTACTCAGTTTTGAGAAGGGAAACGGTGAAGCTCTTGATGAAGTTACTACCACTGGTGTGACTGTTATCGACGATAGAACATTTCCTGATGAAGCAGGTGAACCCCATATGAAGCAGAAGCCAACGAGACGGAGACCAGTACTGAAGAAGATACATCCCGTAAAATTCCGAGACTTTGTTGAATTGTAATTTTGTGTTTGTAATTCTGTACATTTTATTAAGTTATTGTTAATTGTTATTGGTTTATTGTAAGTGGCTATTGTTCGGGACGAACAATACTAAGGAGGGGCAGTGTTGCGTCAGCGAGGTCACGTGACTAGTATCACGCCACCTGTTTTCTAGAAATATCCTGTTCCTTCAAGGATGCCTTAGTATTTACTAGATATGGGGGTAGTCTGGTATATATAAGATGGTCACAACGTGACGGAACAACAGTGTAGTGAGTAATTGAACTGCAGTCAGAGAGTATTGTTGAAGTTGAGCACGTTCATTGTTATAGCGCGACTGTTGAAATTAAGTGTATCGGTAAAGTTGTATTCGGAAAGAATAAACCAGTTTTATTTAAGAAAGGACTTGTGTCGCTAAAGTTTTGTCGGAACAAATTTACGGAAAATTAAGTAACGACTGGAGGCGTAACAGTATAATTAATATCAAACCACCTTGTAAGCTTAGCCCTTCAGTCCTATGACAGTATAAAGTATAATTAATATCAAACCATCTTGTAAGCTTAGCCCATCAGTCCTATGACAGTATAAAGTATAATTAATATCAAGCCATCTTGTAAGCTTAGCCCAT
>NW_013766370.1:0-1081 GCF_000517525.1 Limulus polyphemus
GGACTACTTGTATGTTAACAAACTGAAGTGGTTTATAGTTGTTGGTTTCTGGACTGCTTGTGTGTTAAAAACTAAAATAGTTTATAGCTGTTGGTGCCTGGACTATTTTTATGTTAACAAACTGAAGTGGTTTATAGTTTTTGGTTTCTGGACTACTTCTATGTTAACAAACTGAAGTGGTTTATAGTCGGTGGTTCCTGGACTAATTGTATGTAAACAAACTGAAGTGGTTTATAGTTGTTGGTTTCTGGACTGCTTGTGTTAAAAACTAAAATGGTTTATAGCTGTTGGTTTCTGGACTACTTGTATATTAACAAACTGAAGTGGTTTATAGTTGTTGGTTTCTGGACTACTTGTATGTAAACAAACTGAGATGGTTTATAGTTGTTGGTTTCTGGACTACTAGTATATTAACAAACTGAAGTGGTTTATAGCTATTGGTTTCTGGACTACATGTATGTTGACAAACTGAAGTGGTTTATAGCTGTTGGTGTCTGGACTGCTTGTGTGTTAAAACTAAAATGGTTTATAGTTGTTCGTTTCTGGACTACATGTATGTTAACAAACTGATGTGGTTTATTCATTTCGTTTCTGGACTACTTGTATGTTAACAAACTGAAGTGGTTTATAGCTTTTTGTTTTTGGACTACTTGTATGTTAACAAACTGAAGTGGTTTATAGCTTTTTGTTTCTGGACTACATGTATGTTGACAAACTGAAGTGGTTTATAGCTGTTGGTGTCTGGACTGCTTGTGTGTAAAAACTAAAATGGTTTATAGTTGTTCGTTTCTGGACTACATGTATGTTAACAAACTGATGTGGTTTATACTTTTCGGGGTTTCTGGACTACTTGTATGTTAACAAACTGAAGTGGTTTATAGCTGTTGGTTTCTGGACTACTTGTATGTTAACAAACTGAAATGGTTTATAGCTTTTCGTTTCTGGACTACTTGTATGTAAACAAACTGAAGTGGTTTATAGCTTTTTGTTTCTGGACTACTCGTATGTTAACAAACTGAAGTGGTTTATAGTTGTTGGTTTCTGGACTAGTATGGTAACAAACTGAAGTGATTTATAGCTG
>NW_013766371.1:0-1484 GCF_000517525.1 Limulus polyphemus
TATATATATATATATATGACTTAATTTCCTTATTTACAGTTCTTCAAATAGTTTAACATGTTATTAAATGCATTAACAACATTAGCTTCATGAGATACAGCGTTGACTGTATTTAAGCTATTTCTAGACTTATGTACGGTTACTTTTGGATTAAGTCGTACACGTTTCGTTTGTTTAGTATGTGTTACTTCTGGTTGTGTTGATATAGGACCTTTTGATCTAGTGTTATAACCATGAGTCACTATATCAGCTTGTGTCGTTATTGAGGTACTAGGAATATTATCCTCAGTTATTTGATTATTCTCCTCACTGTTAGGGGTAATACTTGGTGTATCTTCTGTTATTACCTTGTCACCTAGTATTACGTTATCTCCTCTTTCTACTCTTGGTATTTTGGGTTCTGAGTCTGTTATTTCTTCTTCGTCATAGAAAGTAGACTCGAACTCACTTAAGTTATCAGTTTCTTTCTGAATAACGGTATCTGGTTCTGGTTGTTCATTTTCTTGTTCTACACATTCATATTGATAAGGCTTATAATCTTTTACTTTCTTTAATCTGTTTACACGCACTAACTGTTTGTTCTTTCCATAGATTTCTTGATTAATTACGAAATTTAAAACAGACAAGTCCAGGACTCTAAAAGGGCCTTTCCATAGCTTTGCTAACTTTTTAGTATTTCCTTTTTTAACTATAGGGGTATATAATAATACTTTATCTCCCAATTTTATATCGCTAATTTGTGCTTTTTTATTTACTTGTTTTTCTCTACCTTCAGCGGCTTTAGTTAGGTGTTCGTTAGCTAACTCAAATGCTACTTGCATTCGTTGTAATAATTCTGCCTTATAGTCGTAAGCTATTGCATGACTATTTCTTTTAGGAGCCAATATCTCTTGCATAGGTAAGATCACATCTCTACCATGCAATAGAAAGAAGGGACTTTCTTGAGTTGACTCATTTTCAGCACTTCTGTAAGCTAACAATAATAAGGGGATCTGCTCATCCCAAGTTTTCTGATCCTTCTCACAGTATTGAGAGATCATATCTAACAAAGTTCTATTAAATCTTTCCACTAAACCATTAGCGGCTGGATGATAAGCTGTAGTTTCGATTTTATTAACACCTAGTAATTCACAGATTTCTTTCATTAATTTAGAAACGAAGTTACTACCTCTATCGGTTAATAGATATTGGGGTATACCGTGTCTAGCCACTATGTGATTCACGAAAGCTTTAGCTATCGTTTCAGCTTTCTGATCAGATAAGCATATTGCCTCCGGAAATCTCGTTAGGTAGTCTGCGACCACTAACACGTATTTGTTTCCTGCATACGAAGTAGGCAAGGGGCCTAGTATATCCATAGCAATTAGTTGAAAAGGGGCAGTTAAGGTCGGCATTCGCTGTAAGGGAGCGCTTCGTAAGTGCGAGCTCGTCTTACATCGCTGGCATTCAAGACAAAAAGTGCAATACGCCTTAATATCTTTTCG
>NW_013766372.1:0-834 GCF_000517525.1 Limulus polyphemus
TTTAACAGACTATACTACCCAACTGACATGCATGTAAAAAACCACACTACATGGTTGACATGTATGTAAAAGACCACATTACACGGTTGACATGTACTTAACAGGCTACATTACACGGTTGACATGTATGTAAAAGACCACATTACACGGTTGACATCAATTTAACAGACCACATTACACAGTTGACATGCATTTAAAAGACCACATTACACTGTTGACATGTACTTAATAGACCACATTGCACAGTTGACATGTACTTAACAGACCACATTACACAGTTGACATGTACTTAACTGACCACACTACATGGTTGACATGTACTTAACTGACTACACTACACGGTTGACATGTACCTAACTTACTACACTACATGGTTGACATCTATTTAAAAGACCACATGGCATCATTCATTAGTATTCAACAGATCACGGCACACGAGCATTAAGGTTAAAAACCGTTAAATATTTAACCGGCCAACAATGCACCGTTTATAAGGACTTAACAAACCACAATGATTGTCAAATGAGAGATAATATATACAAGGTTCTATAGCGTATTAGTGTTCCCAACATGAAACCAACATCCAGCTGATGCTGAGTTAATTCTATTAAAACGCTGACACAGTCCATGTTTTTTTCTTTTATTTACCGTTTCTAGTTGATTTGTACTTTATTCATTTGTGTCGGCTGTGCGCATGTGTAGCTTTGCGCGAAAATCTAAACAGTTGTTTGTTGATGTAAAAGTTGTCTGGTTTCGAGTTATTTATTTGCTTTACCTTCATATAGCTTTTACTCTGTGTTTATGTAAACATTGAAGCATACAATAAGAAATGGG
>NW_013766373.1:0-834 GCF_000517525.1 Limulus polyphemus
CTCTTGTCTCCAAACTGTTTTCCACAATCTGTGCAACTGTATTGTTTCTCCCCAGTGTGTATTCTTTTATGTATTTTTAAGTGACTATTATTCTCAAACTGTTTTCCACAAACTACACAATGATACGGTTTCTCCCCAGTGTGTTTTCTTTCATGTATTTTTAAATAATACTTTTCTCCAAACTGTTTTTCGCACACTGTACAACTGTAAGGTTTCTCCCCAGTGTGTATTCTTTCATGTCTTTTTAAATTACACTTGTTTCCAAATTGTTTTCCACAGTCTGTGCAACTGTATGGTTTCTCCCCAGTGTGTGTTATTTTATGTTTTTTTAAAACACTCTCGTCTGGAAATTGTTTTCCACAGTCTGTGCAACTGTATGGTTTCTCCCCAGTGTGTATTCTTTCATGTAGTTTTAATTGATACTTCCATCTACTCTGTTTTCCACACACTTTACAACTGTATGGTTTCTCCCCAGTGTGTTTTCTTTTATGAATTTTTAAGTTACTGTTTCTTTTAAACTGTTTTCTACAAACTACACAATGATAAGGTTTCTCCCCAGTGTGTATTATTTCGTGTTTTTTTAAGACACTCTTGCATTGAAACTGTTTTCCGCAGTCTGTGCAACTATATGGTTTCTCCCCAGTGTGTATTCTTTCATGGTATTTTAAAGTGCTCTTGCATCGAAACTGTTTTCCGCAGTCTGTGCAACTATATGGTTTCTCCCCAGTGTGTATTCTTTCATGGTTTTTTAAATTTCTCTTGTATCGAAACTGTTTTCCACAATCTGTGCAACTATATGGTTTCTCCCCAGTGTGTATTCTTTCATGTAGTTTT
>NW_013766374.1:0-835 GCF_000517525.1 Limulus polyphemus
CGCCATCTCTCTCCTGCCTCTCTTGTTATTCTTCTGGTTATTTTTAACCGGATCTGGCAGGAGCATATTTTTCCTGATGCTTGGCACCAGGCTATTGTCCTCCCTCTAAACCTGGAAAGGATCCCAGGATTCCTTCAAATTATCGTCCCATCGCTTTGACTAGTTGTCTTTGTAAGGTCCTACAGAGGATGGTTAATGCTCGTCTTGTTTGGTTCCTGGAATCAAACATGCTCCTCTCGCCCACCCAGTGTGAGTTTCATCGACAGTGCTCCACCATGGACCATCTGATTCGACTTGAAACGTCAATAAGGGAAGCCTTTCTCAAAAGAGAACACCTTGTTTCTGTGTTCTTCGATCTCAAGAAGGCTTATGACACTACGTGGAGGTATGGAATTTTGCAGGACCTCCACTCCTATGGGTTGCGTGGCCATTTACACATTTTTATTCACAGCTTTTTACTAAACAGGTGATTCCAAGTCCGTGTGGGTTCCACTGTTTCCCTCTTGGAGTCCCTCAGGGCTGTGTTTTGAGTGTCACACTTTTTAGTGTTAAAATTAATGCAATCACTACAAATCTTCCTCCGACTGTTGCAAATGGGCTCTATGTCGACGACTGACACGAGACGTGTAAGTCGTCGAACATGAGGTTTATTGAGTGGCAGCTTCAGACTGCCCTCAATCAGTTGTTGACATGGACCACTGCAAATGGTTTTAAATTTTCTTTTTCCAAAACCGTTTGCATGCATTTTTGCTGCCAACGGGGTCTGCACCCCGATCCCGAGCTCCGTCTCGGCGATATAGTTATTCGTGTTGTCCCTGAGGCAAAGTTCTTGGGG
>NW_013766375.1:0-828 GCF_000517525.1 Limulus polyphemus
GTGTACTAAAATATTTAATTCAATGTTGATAGAAATTTTATTATTGTAGGAAAGTCAACAAAATCTGACCACTATACTAGCTACGTTATAAATTTGTGTTGTTAGCACATTTCTTTTTCAAGTAATTTGAGTTAAATACATAAGTTTTAAGACATGAAGTGATTTGGTGGATAGTTTTACATGTTATCTGCTAGTAAAGCATTTTAACCTTACAAAACTCATTTGTTGTTAATCGTATGAAGTCATTTTCAATGTCATTTCTGTTTTATAAGAATATTTTAAGTAGATATATGATGATTTGATCAGAATATAGTGCCTTTCTTTCTTCTTTTGTTTAGGAATATATTTTAATAGATAAAAACATCATAATACAAAATGTCATTGTACCCAAGTGTATATACTGTGTTCATGGTGTAACTGCCAATAAAAACAAACAAACAAAAACACGCAAATAACATGTTTATTACTTGTGATTTACTACACTAAAGTCAAGAAAGCAGTAGTACAACGGTATTGTTTATCTCTCCCTGTTAGTGATGAAAACTAACGTATTCAAGCAACAATATATTAGGTTGTCAAGAAATTAATGTCGCGTTTTGGAACACTTTCATTAACCACATTCAAAAAACGTACATCACGTATAATAGTTAAACGAACCGCCTAAACGTCACGTTAGTGTAACCTATATAATGTGTAAAGTTTAGTATAATCTTATCCAATATAGTGATAGCACACGACGATATACACATTCGGCATGTAATTTCATTACAAGAAGGGAAACAACGCCTATATGGCCACAAAGAATACCAAAGAAGTTTATAGTAATTA
>NW_013766376.1:0-833 GCF_000517525.1 Limulus polyphemus
TCTACACTTCTGGTGCCAACTCAGTCATGTTAGTAGGTGATAATAAAAGCATGAGATGACTGCAAATAATTCGAATTAAAATTTGCCACCTGAACGATACTTTTTGAGCACGTGATCTAAACAGCCAGGTCAGAGACCTCTAGGAATTAGGTATAGCCAACTTTAATTTTGAACTACTTGCCAGAAGGACAGAATCCAATCGTCAGCACCCGCCGTCACAAGGGCTTAGTCTAGCTCTTTTAACCGAATAACAGGATTGGTTATTACTTGTTTTATAGGGCCAGGTGGTTAGAGCGCTTGACTCGCAATTTCGGGGTCGCGGGTTCGAAGTCCCGTCCCACTAAGTTAGCTCGTGATGGCGTTATAATGTGACGGTAAATCCCACTATTCATTGGTAAAAGAGTAGTTCCAGAATTGTCGGAGGGTTTATTTTAACGTGCAGTAGACCCATACTTGTGCAGTACTAAAATTTATAATAAAAACTCCAATGTCATATGAAGAAACAAGAAGCCAATGCATGACCATGGTACTGAAAAGCAAAAGTACCATTATTTACTGTTTATATGACAAGAAGTATATTTTTAATTTTACATACGCTGATTAGAACTTTGTTTTAAAATTTTAGTCAAATACTAAGATGTTTAAAACTTAAAACACTGTGTTTATATTGCAAGAAATATATTTTTAGTCTTACATATGTTGAATAGTACTTTAGTTTACATTTTGTGTCAAATACTACAAACCTACATGAGCTTACATGGTAAAGGAAAACATTCGTAATTGCAAAACTATGCTTTATCGTACTTTAATTTACATTTTATGTCAAACACTAC
>NW_013766377.1:0-832 GCF_000517525.1 Limulus polyphemus
GTATCTAAGGTTACAGCTGGTTAATTTATATATGCATGTATGTATCTAAGTTAGCAGCTGGTTAATTTATATATATATATGTATCTAAAGTCACAGCAGGTTAATTTATATATGTATGTATCTAAGGTTACAGCACGTTAATTTATATATGTATGTATCTAAGGTAACAGCTGGTTAATTTACATATGTATGTATCTAAGGTTACAGCAGGTTGATTTATATGTGTGTATGTATCTATCTAATATAACAGCTGGTTAATTTATATATGTATGTATGTATCTAAGGTTATAGTAGATTAATTTTTATATGTATGTATGTATATAAGGTTACAGCTGGTTAATTTATTTATGTATGTATCTAAGGTTACAGCTGGTTAATTTATATATGTATCTATCTAAGGTAACAGCTGGTTAATTTATATATGTACGTATGTATCTAAGGTAACAGCTGGTTAATTGATATATGTATGTATCTATCTAAGGTTACAGCAGGTTAATTTATATATGTATGTATGTATCTAAGGTTACAGCTGGTTAATTGATATATGTATGTATCTAAGGTTACAGCAGGTTAATTTATATATGTATGTATCTAAGGTAACAGCTGGTTAATTGATATATGTATGTATCTATCTAAGGTTACAGCAGGTTAATTTATATATGTATGTATGTATCTAAGGTTACAGCTGGTTAATTTATATATATATGTATCTAAGGTCACAGCAGGTTAATTTATATATGTATGTATCTAAGGTAACAGCTGGTTAATTTACATATGTATGTATCTAAGGTTACAGCAGGTTGATTTATATATGTATGTATCTATCTAATAT
>NW_013766378.1:0-1205 GCF_000517525.1 Limulus polyphemus
CATAATCTTAGGGTTTGTAACAAGGTAATAATATAACAAGTCTTTAAACAAGTTCATGTTCTTGGGGTTTATAATAAGGTAATAATATAACAAGTCTTTAAACAAGTTCATATTCTTGCGGTTTATGATTATGTTATAATATAACAAGTCTTTAAACAGGTTCATATTATCGGGGTTTATTATAAGGTAATAATATAACAAGTCTTTAAACAAGTTCATATTCTTGCGGTTTTTAATTAGGTAATAATATAACAAATATTGAAACAATTTCATATTCTTAGGGTTTATAATAAGTTAATAATATAACAAGTCTTTAAACAAGTTCATATTCTTAGGGTTTATAATGAAGAAATAATATAACAAGTCCTTAAACAAGTTCATATTCTTAGGGTTTATAATGAGGTAATGGATTAACAAGTCCTTAAACAAGTTCATATTCTTAGGGTTTATAATGACGTAATGGTATAACAAGTCTTTAAACAAGTTCACATTTTTTGATTTATAATAAAGTAATAATATAACAAGTCTTTAAACAAGTTCATATTCTCGGGGTTTATAATAAGGTAATAATATATCTAGTCTTTAAACACGTTCAGATTCTTAGGGTTTATAATGAGGTAATAATGTAACAATTCTTTAACAAGTTCATATTCTTAGGGTGTATAATGTGTTAATAATATAACAAGTCTTTAAACAATTTCATATTATCGGGGTTTATAATGAGTTAATAATATAACAGGTCTTTAAACTAGTTCATATCCTCGGGGTTTATAATAAGGTAATAATATAACAAGTCTTTAAACAAGTTCATATTCTTAGGGTTTATAATGAAGGAACTTGTTTAAATACTTGTTATATTATTACTTTATTATAAATCAAAAAATGTGAACTTGTTTAAAGACTTGTTATACCATTACCTCATTATAAACCCTAAGAATATGAACTTGTTTAAGGACTTGTTATACCATTACCTTATTATAAACCCTAAGAATATGAATTTGTTTAAGGACTTGTTATATTATTAAATATTCTAGGGGTTTATAATAAGTTAATAATATAAAAAGTCTTTAAAAAGGATCACATTCTTAGACTTATAATAATGTAATAATATAACAAGTCTTTAAACACGTTCAGATTCTTAGAGTTTATAATGAGATAATAATATAACAAGTCTTTAAAAAGTTCATATTCTCGGTGTTTATAAT
>NW_013766379.1:0-833 GCF_000517525.1 Limulus polyphemus
CCAGTGACCAATTGTACTTTTCTATCATCCCATCAGACTGTGGGTGAAGTGGTGTTTTCCTGGTCTTTTGTATGCCAAACAACTTGCAGCATTCATGGAATACAGCTGATTCAAAGTTACGGCCTTGATCTGAATGCAGTTCGTATGTCATACCAAATCTGAAGCAGAAATCACTAATAGCTTCCTGATTTGGTATTGCATATGCCTCAGGCCACTTGGTGAAATAATCCATCACCACACAAATGTACCTGTATCCAGCACGAGTGTGGGGCAAAGGACCAGAAATGTCAACAGCTACTCTTTCCATTGGTGCACCAACTTGATATAACTTCATTGGAGCACATCCCTTATGTTTGGGTCCCCTTTTAGCACAACATGTACTGCAGGTCCTACACCATTCTTCCACATCTTGTCTCATACCTATCCAGTAAAATCTCTGTCATAGGTGACTCAATGTCTTCTTAACTCCGAGATGTCCTCCTGTTAAACTATCATGGGATTGACGCAGCACAACTTCCTGTAACTTTCTCAGTATAACTGTTTGCCAGGTCGTCTCTTTCACATCTACAGTTTTCCATCTCTGGAGTAGAATACCATCTTCAAGCTTCAACTGGTCCCATTGTGCCCAATAGTTCTTTGTCACAGGGCTTAAGCTAGACACCTTCTCCCAAGCAGGGCGCAAAACACTTGCTTTCAGAAAATCAATTATTGGCTTCAAATCTTGGTCTTTCTTCTGTTCTGCTTTAATATCTATATTTGGTTCCATTTCATCATCATCCACTCTTTCAGTCGGCTTGACTTCAGCTTGATGGCACCTAGTTAGTTCAACCTCT
>NW_013766380.1:0-1253 GCF_000517525.1 Limulus polyphemus
CATGTTAAATGTATGTTACAAAGTACTCAGTTCATGTTAAACGTACAGTATGTTACAAAGTACTCAGTTCATGTTAAACGTACAGTATGTTACAAAGTACTCAGTTCATGTTAAACGTACAGTATGTTACAAAGTACTCAGTTCATGTTAAACGTATGCTACAAAGTACTCAGTTCATGTTAAACGTATGTTACAAAGTACTCAGTTCATGTTAAACGTATGCTACAAAATACTCAGTTCATGTTAAACGTATGTTACAAAGCACTCAGTTCATGTTAAACGTATGTTACAAAGTACTCAGTTCATGTTAAACGTATGTTACAAAGTACTCAGTTCATGTTAAACGTATGTTACAAAGTACTCAGTTCATGCTATACAGCAGGGTAAAGTTTGTCCAGCTGATATGGTACAAGTCAATTTTCCAGATTTCTACCAATTATCTTATTCTTATATGTTAGAAAGTCTTTCCACGTTAATTCAAACGGAATATTTCAACAACTCTAAGATTTAATAATAATTAAACCATCTTAATTATTATACGCGTTTTACAGTTACGTGTTTAACACAATAAAAGATCTGTTGAAACGCTTTTCGTGTACTTCAGTTTTTCTTTTGGGTATGTTTACGTTTCAAAGAAAATAATTTAGAATTACTTAACCAACACATTTCTACTGCTTTAATGGACCTTATTAACAGTGGATAACTGTTAAACTTACGTAACTTGTATCCAATGGCGAGTAAAGTGGTTATTATCAGTGGATAACTGTTAAACTTACGTAACTTGTATCCAATGGCGAGTAAAGTGGTTATTATCAGTGGATAACTGTTAAACTTACGTAACTTGTATCCAATAGCGAGTAAAGTGGCTATTACCAGTGGATAACTGTTAAACTTACGTAACTTGTATCCAATGGTGAGTAAAGTGGCTATTACCAGTGGATAACTGTTAAACTTACGTAACTTGTATCCAATGGTGAGTAAAGTGGTTATTAACAGTGGATAACTGTTAAACTTACGTAACTTGTATCCAATGGCGAGTAAAGTGGTTATTAACAGTGGATAACTGTTAAACTTACGTAACTTGTATCCAATGGTGAGTAAAGTGGTTATTAACAGTGGATAACTGTTAAACTTACGTAACTTGTATCCAATAGTGAGCAAAGTGGTTATTATCAGTGGATAACTGTTAAACTTACGTAACTTGTATCCAATAGTGAGCAAAGTGGTTATTATCAGTTGATAACTGTTAAACT
>NW_013766381.1:0-834 GCF_000517525.1 Limulus polyphemus
CCCGAGGTATGTAAAAGAAAACTACTTAACCTGCATTAGGAGCACCTCAAGAGGTAGAAGAAAGTTCCTTTACTAATGTTAACAATGGTCTTCTAGCTATACACTATCCTATTAATTCCCTATTTAACTTTCCAGGAGTCTCATTTCTTCTGAATGTCGATGAATAATTTTCATGGTTGCCACTTTTATTTTACTAATACAGAGAAGGTTGATATCCTACCAGTAGAGTCGTGTCATACATGGTCTAGCGGCTTCTTTTGTGGGCTTGTTAGTTTCATTATATAGATTTGCTCCTTAGATTCCTCATAGTTTTTCACTTTAGTTTCCGCATACAGCTTTACTCTTTAGTTTCCTCATATGGTTTTACTATTTAGTTTCCTTATACAACATTTCTCTTGCACGGTCTGTTCTGGATTATACATTCAGTTTGTCATCTTCATGAATATTTCTATCATAAAATAAATCAACAGTAATGCATGGTATTACTTTAGAACTAACTCTTCCCGAATATACATGGTCTGAAACCACTACTTTTCTTCACTTTCCTCTTTTGATGCATGATTATGTTTTACATGCACTCTATCAAAAATATTACACCAATTATTGTTGTACGAGTTACTCGAATGAATCTCTTACAAAAAATATTATTAGTTCTTTTTTGCGGAAATCCGTTTAATTGCAGATGAACTCAGCCCCGAAGACTACCGAACCACAGAATAAAAGAAACGTAGTTCTTACGAGTGATTTATTTCGTTGTTTTTAGGAGAAAAAATAGTCCGTGCTCATTCATATCTCTTGATCAGAGTACAGCTTTATATAGAGTTCGCCATTACC
>NW_013766382.1:0-1120 GCF_000517525.1 Limulus polyphemus
GTTACACCTATGTGTTCGTGGAGTTGTTGTACCAAATAACGCTAACGATGAGTATGGTGGTTATAAATTCGGTAACTAGAGTTACACCTAGGTGTTCGTGGATTTAGTGTACCAAATAACGCTAAAGATGAGTATGGTGGTAATAAATTCGGTAACTAGAGTTACACTTAGGTATTCGTGTAGTTGTTGTACCATATAACGCTACAGATGAGTATGGTGGTTACACCTAGGATTTCGTGGAGTTGTTGTACAAAATAACGCTAACGATGAGAATGGTGGTTATAAATTCGGTAACTAGAGTTACACCTAGGTGTTCATGGAGTAGTTGTAACAAGTAAGGCTAAAGGAGAAAATGGTGTTTATAAATTCGGTAACTAGAGTTACACCTAAATATAAGTGGAGTTGTTGTACCAAATAACGCTAGAGATGAGTATGGGGTTTATAAATTCGGTAACTACAGTTACACCTAAGTGTTCATGGAGTAGTTTTAGCAAGTAAGCCTAAAGATGAGCATGGTGATTATAAATTCTATAACTAGAGTTACACCTATGTGTTCATGGAGTAGTGGTACCAATTAAGGCTAACGATGAGTATGGTGGTTATTAATTCGGTAACTAGAGGTCACCTAGGTGTTCGTGGAGTTGGTGTACCAAATAACGCTGAAGAAGAGTATGGTGGTTAATAATTCGGTAACTATAGTTACACATAGGTGTTCATGTAGTAGTTGTGCCAAATAAAGCTAAAGATGAGTATGGTGGTTATAAATTCGGTAACTAGAGTTACACTTAGGTATTCGTGGAGTTGTTGTACCAAATAACGCTACAGATGAGTATGGTGGTTACAAGTATGGTAACTAGAGTTACACCTAGGTGTTCGTGGAGTTGTTGTACCAAATAACGCTAACGATGAGTATGGTGGTTATAAATTCTGTAACTAGAGTTACACCTAAATGTTCATGGAGTAGTTGTACCAAGTAAGGCTAAAGATGAGTATGGTGGATTATAAATTCGGTAACTAGAGTTACACCTATGTGTTCATGGAGTAGTTGTACCAAGTAAGGCTAAAGATGAATGTGTTGGTTAGAAATTCGGTAACTAGAGTTACACCTATGTGTTCGTGG
>NW_013766383.1:0-969 GCF_000517525.1 Limulus polyphemus
ATACACTTTCAATATGGTTACTTTACATAAACCCAACTTATTAAAGATTGGTTAAACTTTAACTTACATACAGCATCAGGCTACATGCTGGGTCTTCCCATCTGTGGTGAGATCCACAGATATAAAAGCTATAGCGTACTCTACGAATATAATATATAGTTTTTATATAATAATAAATAAAGGCTGTCAGAACAATGGGCTGTTAACGTTTTACTGTTACTAGTACTAGGAGCATTATAACTTATGTCAAGAAAGAGAAAAATGGATATTCTTCGTAACTACTAAGCCCTGTGAATATCATATTAAAAAAAAACAAAACAAAGAGCTAAAGTACTATTAAAAGCTTTTGTCACTATCAATAAAACAGAGGATGTAACTTCAAAATAAGACCAATATTTTCATCTTACCTTTTGGAAGCTTCGAATCAATAATCAACAATCGTAATGGCATTGAATTTGAAGCTTTCTTCATCACAAGTGATCCAATTTTTTGTAACGACTCCTCCAAAATTTTATTTTATCATAATAGAACACAAATTCTTATTTGTATGTTACAACTTTTGTAAGTTAACGAACTTAATTTAAAATAAAGAGAAAAATTCACAGTTGAAAGATGCATTTCTCACTTTACACCATCTTGTCAATCACATGTTCACATGTCAGTACTATAAATCACTAGATAGCAGGTAATCTAGAAAAAAATTATTTTTCCTTCTCAGAAACATTTTACACACAATAAATATATATATATAATAATTATATAAGTTTAACACCACGGGTTTTCATATTACAAGTATAAGTTTTATGTAAAAGTTTGAATTTACCTAAATAATATTATTTTAGAAAAAAATATAAAGAAGAAGTACAATTCTTAAAAAATAAAGATGAAGACGGTTAACAAAACACAAAAAGCATTTTATTTACAAGGTTCAAACATTTCGGAATACATATATTTCTTCTGAATCAATAA
>NW_013766384.1:0-834 GCF_000517525.1 Limulus polyphemus
GCCGCTAAAGTGGGATGTAAGGGAATACCAGACTGATTCATGTATGCTATAATCCTACGCATTTCTTCTAGAGCATTTGCTTGCATGAGGATGTAATTTTTGGCCAGAAGAAGCGTATCTGTATTTCTTCCCTATAGATTCTTCCTTTGCTTCGTTCTTGTTGTTTGGAGTTTCTCATGTTCGCTTTGGAGCTCGGAGTACCTTTAGAACACACAGAAAAGAAACGACACTCGAAATGAAATAACATAAAAATCAAGTTAATCAAGCATAACATATTTAATCACGAAACAGGCCGAAAGAGTGTTTTGTCAATTGGTTGAAGCTGTAGAAACATTACTGCAGATAGTCTTTTTGAGAATCATACTTAACAAGAAATAATAAAAATTTTTTGGTATGAAATATCAGTGATTACTAAAGCATTTATCTTTTTAGTGCAGTCCTGAACAAAGTCTTCTTTAATGCTAAATATGAAAATATAAATATGCAATATATCATTTAAACACCATATGACCACGTGAATACGTCCTATACTTAAAAGTGATTGACAAAAATTTCTATATAAAATGTTCGGCAAGTAATTCCTGCTCAAACTCATAACTGGATCATACATTGGATACATGGTCCATGTCCTATGGGGGAACAGAAAAAATATAACTGTTGTATTTGCTCAGATTAATGTTTTCGTTACTATGTTTAACGCCTTCACCCAAAAAGTTTTAATCAAACGTTGTTTCAAACGAGTTTAACAAGAATTAGCCTATAAACATTAAACAATAAAATATTTATAGTATTACTTTTCTATATTGTGATTATGTTCAGATAGTTTAATTAAAT
>NW_013766385.1:0-834 GCF_000517525.1 Limulus polyphemus
AAACAGTTAAGTATCAATACTTAAGCACCACAGGTATCTGCCAGAAAAGTAGTATTGACTGAAAAAATAGTTTTATGTATGTTGTAAATTTAAGTCCTTACCTATAATAACATGTTCATCTGAGGACTTTATGCTTTCTATACACTTGTCTGTATCACTTGAAGTATCTAAATAGACTTTTATCTTCACTTTCTTGTGCCAGTGGTAATATCGAAGTAAAACTTTCTGTTCGCTTGTCTGTATCACTTGAAGTATCTAAATAGACTTTTATCTTCACTTTCTTGTGCCAGTGGTAATATCGAAGTAAAACTTTCTGTTCGCTTGTCTGTATCACTTGAAGTATCTAAAGAAACAATTTCTGTTCACTTGCCTGTATTACTGGTGTATCGAAAGAAATTATCTAAAGTTCTTTGTGTAAGTAATACCTATAATACAGTATGTATTACTGATAGAAAGAAATTATCTAAAGTTCTTTGTGTCAGTAATAACTATAATACAGTATGTATTACTGATAGAAAGAAATTATCTAAAGTTCTTTGTGTCAGTAATACCTATAATACAGTATGTATTACTGATAGAAAGAATTTACCTTCATTCAAGGTGATACATTAAGCAGTCCTACGTAGTTCGGTGGTCTTAAGTAAATATAACTGGTAGCTTCGGTACTATAATCAGTACATTCGTAAAAACAGACAAAAAATTATATTTTCTATAATTTTATCAACACCAACAGGAAGTCAAATATATCAAATTACCTTAATGTATATCAACAACAACAGGAAGTCAAAAATATTAAATTTCCTTAATCTGTATTAACATCAACGAGGAGTCCAA
>NW_013766386.1:0-1855 GCF_000517525.1 Limulus polyphemus
GTTGTAAATATTTGAGTTTATTAACATTTTGGCTGCAGACTAATGTCAACCGTGGGTCATAGAACGATACTAGCTATTGGGTCCTATTTAATCCACTCGGAATTGTGGAAAAACATGTAGATATGTTGTAAATATATGAGTTAATTAACACTTTGGCGGCAGACTAAAGTCAACAGTGGGTCATAGAACGATAATAGTTATTAGGTCCTATTTAATCCAATGGGACTTAAAAAGCACATGTAGATATGTTGTAAAAAGATTTGTTACTTAACACATTGGCTGCAGAATACAGTTCAACAGTGGGTCATAGAACAATAATTGTTTCCTATTTAATCCACTTGGACTTAAGGAAACACAAGTAGATATGTTGTAAGTAGATGAGTTAACTGCAGACAATAAGTTAATTAACTCATCTATTTACAACATATATATATGTGTTTCCATAATTCCGACTGGATTAAATAGGACCCAATTGCTAGTATCGTTCTACGACTCACTGTTGACTTTAGTCTGCAGTCAATCTGTTAATAATCTCATCTATTTACAACATATCTACATGTGTTTTTTAAGTTAGAGTGGATTAAATAGGCCCATTAGCTAGTATCGTTCCATGACCCACTGTTGACTTTTTATTATTCAGTCAATGTGTTAATTAACTCATCTATTTACAACATATTTACATGTGTTTTTTAAGTCATATTGGATTAAATAGGATCTAATAACTAGTATTGTTCTATGACACACTGTTGACTTTAGTCTGAAGCCAGTATGTTACTTAACTTATGTATATACCAAATATCTACTTGTGTTTCCACAATTCCGACGGGATAAAATAAGGTCCAACAGCTAGTATCGTTCTATGACCCATTGTTGTCTTTAGTCTGCATTCAATGTGTTAAATTAAATAGGAAAAAATAACTAGTATCCTTCTATGACCCACTGTTGACTTTATTACACTCGGACTTAAGGAAACACATGTAGATTTGTTGTAAATAGATGAGTTAATTAACACATTGCAGCTGACTTAAGTCATCAGTGGGTCATAGAACTATACTAGCTATTGGGTCCTATTTAATCGAGTCGTACTTAAGAAAACACATGTAGGTATGTTGTAAAAAGATGAGTTAATTAACACATTGACTGCAGACTAAAGTCAACAGTGAGTCGTAGAACGATACTAGCAATTGGGTCCTATTTAATCCAGTCGGAGTTATGGAAACCCATGTTGATATGTTGTAAATAGATGAGTTAATTAACACATTGGCTGCAGAATAAAGTCAACAGTGGGTCATAGAAGGATACTACTTATTTTTCCTACTTAATCCACTCGGACTTAAGGAAACACATGTAGAATTGTTGTAAATAGATAAGTTATTTAACACATTGACTGCAGACTAAAGTTTACAGTGGGTCATAGAACAATACTAATCATTGGATCCTATTTAATCCACTCTGACTTAAAAAACACATGAAGATATTTTGAAAATAGATGAGTTAATTAACACATTGACTGCAGACTAAAGTCTACAGTGGGTCATAGAACAATACTAGTTATTGGGTCCTATTTAATCCACTCTGACTTAAAAAAACACATGTAGATATGTTGTAAATAGATGAGTTAACTAACACAATGACTGCAGACAAAAGTCAACAGTGAGTCGTAGAACGATACTAGCAATTGGGTCCTATTTAATCCAGTCGGAGTTATGGAAACCCATGTAGATATGTTGTAACTAGATGAGTTAATTAACACATTGGCTGTTGACTAAAGTTAACAGTGGGTCATAAAAGGATACTAGTTATTTTTTCCTATTTAATTCACTCGGACTTAAGGATTCACATGTAGAATTGATGT
>NW_013766387.1:0-832 GCF_000517525.1 Limulus polyphemus
TTTGAGACAACACTCCTCCAATTCCGACATTACTAGCATCACAATCCAGTATGTACGGCAGTGAGGGATCTGGAAGCTTTAAAAGTGGAGCAGAGGCCAATTTCTCCTTCAACGTCTTGAAAGAATGCTGGCAAGAAACTGTCTATTCAAACTTTTGGCCTTTTTTAGTCAAATCATGTAGTGGAGCAGCTATAGTTGCAAAATCCTTCACAAACTTGCGGTAGTAAGTACAGAGTCCCAAGAAACTTCTTAGCTTTCCCACATTGTCTGGTGTTGGCCAGTCATGCACTGCTTTCA
Organism: Limulus polyphemus; assembly: GCF_000517525.1. Classification (NCBI taxonomy): domain Eukaryota; kingdom Metazoa; phylum Arthropoda; class Merostomata; order Xiphosura; family Limulidae; genus Limulus; species Limulus polyphemus. The sequence continues at coordinate 298 of NW_013766387.1, forward strand.
CCTTATCAGGATCAGTTTGTACACCATTCTCACTGACAATGTGGCCTAAGTAAAGCACCTCTTTCTGGAACAAATGACATTTCTTGGGATGGAGTTTAAGGTTTGCTGCTTTCAAATGTTTGAATACTTCCTCCAGCCGGGACATTTCCTCGTCAAAAGTTGTTGCAAATACAATGACATCGTCCAGGTACACTAGGGCTATCCTCCATTGTAGGCCTTTCAATACTCGTTCCATCAGTCTCTCAAATGTTGCTGGAGCATTACTGAGCCCGAATGGCATCACTCGGTATTGCCAGAGATCTTGACCATAACTAAATGCTATCTTGGGTCTATCTGCTTCAGCCATTTTTACTTGATGTAAACCTGACTTTAAGTCCAGAGTTGAAAACCACCTGGCTCCACTTAGGACATCAAGAGTATCACCAATTCTTGGCAGTGGGTATGAGTCTTTTTCAGTTATGCTGTTAAGAGCACTGAAGTCCACACAGCAATGTTTGGTTCCATCCTTCTTCTGGACTAATACGACGGGAGCTAA
>NW_013766388.1:0-835 GCF_000517525.1 Limulus polyphemus
AACCCGGTTTCTAGCGTACTAAGTCCGCAGACATGCCGCTGTGCCACTAGGGAGCTTTTTTAAAGTTAAGCACAAAGCTACAGAATGGGCTTCCTGTGCTCTGCCCGGTATATTTCATAATGTTAACGTTTAGATAGTTCAGTTACATCAGTGTGTCCATCGCAAAGCTCAACTTATTTGGGAAGAAAATAATATATTTACAAATATGCAAACCTGTGTCGTCATGTATTAAAACAAAAATTTATAAATTGGAAGGAAATAACAATAATGATAATATTGATTTGAACAAGCAACAATATGTGTTTCTTGGCTAATAATACTTCTAACAATATCACCAAAATGAAAAACAAATAAATAAACTTGTAAACGAAAGATTTTTTCCACATTCCTATTAGTTTATTCATCTCGATTTTTTCATCAAAAATTAGTTTTTTTTGCTTCGCTAACTTTCTTCGTGTAAACAATAATATAGATTGAACAGATTGAGCAATTACATAACTAAGTTAAAAAAATACATTTCAGTATCATCCTTCAGATCAACAAAAACATGCAATTGAAAACAGAAAGATCAGAGCTGCAAGGTGCACGGCATGAATAGATGGTTAGGGCGCTCGACTCGCAATCTACTGTTCGCGGGTTCGAATCCTCGTCACCACAAATATGCACGCCCTTTCAGCCGTGGAGGCGTTATAATGTGACGATCAATCCCACTATTCGTTGGTAAAAGAGTAGCCGAAGAGTTGGCGGTGGGTGGTGATGACTAACTGCCTTCCCTCTAGTCTTTCACTGCTAAATTAGGGACGGCTAGCGCTGATAGTCCTCGTGTAGATTTGCG
>NW_013766389.1:0-836 GCF_000517525.1 Limulus polyphemus
GGGTAAATTACATAGTCATGATGATTATACCATACTTTATTAAGACATGGGTAAAATACATCAACTCGAAGATTATACCTTACTTTATTAAGACATTTGTAAAATACATCAACACGATGATTATACCATAATTTACTAAGACATGAGTAAAATACATCATCACGATTATTATACCATACTTTACTAAGACATGGATAAAATACATAGACACGATGATTATACCATACTTTATTAAGACATGGGTAAAATACATCAACACGATGATTATACCATACTTTATTAAGACATGGGTTAAATACATGAACGCGAAGATTATAATATATTTCATTAAGACATGGAAAAAAATACATAGAGACGATTATTATACCATACTTTAATAAGACATGAGTAAAATACATGAACACGATTATTATACCATACTTTATAAGACATGGGTAAATTACATAATCACGATGAATATAACATAGTTTACCAACACATGGGTAAAATACATAATCACGATAAATATACCTTACTTTATTAAGACATGGATAATATACATAGACACGATGATTATACCTTATTTTATTAAGACATGGATAAAATACATAGACACGATGATTATACTAAACTTTATTAAGACATGGGTAAAATACATAGAAACGATGATTTTAACATACCTTATTAAGACAGGGGTATTTTACATAGACACGATGATTTTACCATACTTTAATAAGACATCGGTAAAATACATGAACACGATGATTATACCATACTTTATTAAGACATGGATAAAATACATAAACACGTTGATTATAACACAGTTTACCAACACATGGGTAAAATCCATGAACACG
>NW_013766390.1:0-1022 GCF_000517525.1 Limulus polyphemus
ACTTAACGAGTGTCACTTCTGATAACAATAATGTGTGGGATAACAAGTAGTGGGACTCCAGGTTTTCATTACTTCTACAGACTTAACGAGTGTCACTTCTGACAACAGTAATGTGTGTGGTAGTGGGACTCCAGGTTTTCATTACTTCTACAGACTTAACGTGTGTCACTGCTGATAACAATAATGTGTGATAACAATTAGTGGGACTCCAAGTTTTTATTACTTCTACAGATTTGAAGGTTGTCTCTAATAATAATAATAAGTTTATTTTTTCTTATGTGTTGAGGTCAAAAAATTTAAACACCTCATTCTTATCCTTTTGACTTACTGTTTCACAAAACAGTTTTTGTTTCTTTTAATTTTTATAATAACTATATAATGGCAAATGTAAGAAAACTGGAATTAAAAAGCTTACAGTGTAATAAAAACATTAATTTTACTAACAAATCTTGAACTGTGGAGATTAACAGCCTTCCAGACGTTTCCTGTATTACTTCTTTTTTTCGTAATCTACAATTTTATAGTTATAATGAATCGGTGATAAGATAAAACTACTTGAACTGTTTTATTTCAGGGTGAACAGCTACACCCAGAGTCATTTATTGAACCACTGGGTAAATGAAGTCACCACGAATACCACAAAATGCCATGTTCCCCAAAGTGCCGGCCACAGCTATGAACCTCTCACTGTAGATGACGTGAGTGGCTTGTTTATCCTGTGGCTCTGTGGTATCCTAGCATCTACAGTTGTATTATGTGCTGAATGTACTTTCAGTCAGAAATGTACCAAACCTTATCAATACTGAACACGTTATCAGTCAGAAATGTACCAAACCTTATCTATACCGAACACGTTATCAGTCAGAAGTTACCAAACCTTATCTATACCGAACACGCTTTCAGTCAGAAGTTACCAAACCTTATTAATACTGAACACGTTATCAGTCAGAATGCAACCAAACCTTATCTATACCGAACACGTTATCAGTCAGAAGTTACCAAACCTTATCTATACCGAACAC
>NW_013766391.1:0-832 GCF_000517525.1 Limulus polyphemus
AGATCTTGTATGTGGTTTAATCCCACTAAATATCTTAATGCAGATGGTATAGGGTGTTTGATACCAAACAGTATTTATGGTCACTAAATATCTTTATACAAATGGTGTATGTGGTTTGATACCAAACAATGTTTATAGTCCCTAAATATCTTGATACAGATAGTGTAGGTGGTTTGATACCAAACAATGTTTATGGTCATTAAATATCTTTATACAGATGTTGTAAGTAGTTTGATACCATACAATGTTTATAGTCACTAAATATCTTTATACAGATGTTGTAGGTGGTTTGATACCAAACAATGTTTATAGTCAATAATATCTTTATATAGATTTTGTAGGTGGTTTGATACCAAAAAATGTTCATAATCACTAAATATCTTTATACAGATGTTGTAGGTAGTTTGTTACCATACAATGTTTACAGTCACTAAATATCTTTATAAAGATGTTGTAGGTGGTTTGATACCAAACAATGTTTATAGTCAATAATATCTTTATACAGATGTTGTAGGTGGTTTGATACCAAAAAATGTTTATAGTCACTAAATATCTTTATACAGATGTTGTATGTGGTTTGATACCAAACAATATTTATAGTTACTAAATATCTTGATACAAATGGTGTAGGTGGTTTGATACCATACAATGTTTTTAGTCACTGAATATTTTTTATACAGATGTTGTAGGTAGTTTGATACCAAACAATGTTTATAGTCACTAAATATATTTATACAGATGTCGTAGGTGGTTTGATACCAAACAGTATTTATGATCACTAAATATCTTTATACAGATGTTGTTGGTAGTTTGATACCAAATATTGTTTATA
>NW_013766392.1:0-834 GCF_000517525.1 Limulus polyphemus
CTATCAACGACACAACCATGACACGCACTCACCACACAGGATCACAAGACATTCTTGATTTAGTTATTGTTCCCAACACACTCGTAGGTTACACCAGCAACTTTAAAGTACTCCCTAACATAGGTAGTGGCCATGATCCGATAAGTTTTACACTATACTCACGTAATAGAAACACCTCAAGTCTTAAATCTATCATTTACGAATATTCAACAACAGACTGGGTCAGATTTAATAACCTAATATGTAACAATATTCCAAATATCGAGACGAATATCACATCAGAAACAGATATTGACAACTACGTCAACACATTAACAACAACAATTAAAAAAGCAATGGAAAGTATCATACCCTCCAAAGTTAGAACACAAATCTTAGTCACTGGAAATTAACACCAGAAATTTTAAAATTAATCTCCGAACGTAGGAAACTAAGAAGGACATTTATACGTACGCGAGACAAACTAACTTAACGCCACATCAACAAAGTAAATAATAACATCAAGAAATTAATCCGCGAACAACAACGAAACAGTTGGGACCAATACTGTAAATGTATCGACCAAAACTACAATGATCCAAGCACTTTCTGGAGGAAGTTTAAAAACATAACGAAAACCCAAGACTCAAGCAGCACAAACACGATACACTACAAGAACATCACAGCCACTTCAGACACCGAACAAACAGAACTATTCGCACAATACTACAAAGACACGTTTATCACCCCTGATCTAGACACATTCAGTAGAGACCACAAAAATCAAGAACTACATTAGCAACAACAAGGAAACATTTAACCCAACTTTTCCAGTACAACTAGATAAAACAGAAC
>NW_013766393.1:0-830 GCF_000517525.1 Limulus polyphemus
AATACAAGAACAGCAAAAGAAACAAGAAGAACGAAATTAAACAGTTGAGAGATTACTGCAGTAGTTGAAGGAAAAAGAAAAGAAACAAAAAGAGAGACAACAGCAGTTGCAAGAAAACCTGCAACAGTGGCAGCTCGAACAACAAAATAAACAAGAAGAGAGATTACAGCAGTTGTTAGAGGAAAAAGAAAAGAAACAAGAAGAAACATTACAGCAGTGGCAAGAAAACCTACAACAATGGCACCTCGAACTGCAAAATAAACAAGAGAGATTGCAGCAGTTGTTTGAGGAAAAAGAAAAGAAACAAGAAGAGAAATTACAGCAGTTGTTAGAGGAGAAAGAAAATAAACAAGAAGAACGAGAAAAAAAACAAGAAACATTAGTAAATTTAAAAGCAAATTAGATACGTTAAAGAACGGTCTATTGTCTTTTACACAAGGAGGATACATTGACCATCGACTTAATCAGCCCTAGACAATGGCAAGCCCCTTACAGAGCCCGCAGCTAAACCCTAATGCAGACTTATTCAGTCACGTTAGAAGTCACATCCCAGATATGAATGTCAGTAATAGGAGTGATCCAGTGCAAAGGAAGCCACATGAATTCGATGGGAAGGCACTGTGGGAAGCATATAGAGCACAATTTGAGCTACTGGTACAGGTGAATAGATGGACAGAGGAGCAGAAAGCTGTATATCTGGCAAAGAGCTTGAAGGGACAACCACTGGAAATACTTGGACAGTTGACAGCAGCCAACAGACATAGCTATAGAGCACTGGTAGAGGCTCTGGAACTCAGGTACGGAACCCAGAATCAGTCAGAAGTCTACAG
>NW_013766394.1:0-1031 GCF_000517525.1 Limulus polyphemus
AGCAACAATGTAAGAAAATAAATGAACACGTGCATCCGGTAATATTGTTCAGAGAGATGAAAAGAGAGGTTCAGAGAGGTGAAAAGAAAATAATACAAAGGTAACAAAAGTGGGTGACTAAAGTGAACATGCTAGAGAGGAAAAAAGTGTGAACCTTAACCAAAAAGTTGTAGACACAAATTGTCAGTGTGAGAAAGCATAGATACAGTGTAGGGCGGTGAAATGGAAAGCATAAAGTTAAAGAAAATAGAAAGCTTCATTCATTCCAAAGGGATTAACAGTGCCTACTCTAAAAATCAAATGTTTTTCCAGGCGTTCTCTTTGCGTTACAGTGGATGAAGCAAATGTGAGTCCGAGTATAGAGAAGTCGGACATGCAATAGTTATTATTGTGTCTACCTGTGGGTTTTGTAGCGTAATTATTTCTTATGTAAGAGAGATATGCACGTGAACGATTTCCTAAGTGGCTACCTGTTTGACAAACGTATAGCATGTTGCACTTTTTACAGCATACACAGAATATCAGACTTGTTGAAATGCAAATGAATGATTGTTGTATTTGAAATTTTCCATTGGGGCCAAATATGGATGTTATGGTGTTAACATATTGGCAGGTGATGCATTTCTTTCTGTTACAAGAGAGTATTCGAGAGTTTGTGGACTTAAGTTTACGTATTAGTGTGTATTATCAGGTTACAGAATGGGTGCATTGAGTGGCTTTTTCTATTAAAGACTTGGAGTAGAAACGACTGATAAAGAAATATTTCGTATCTTCAGATTTCGACTCGTAATCGATTTGTTGACTGCAGAGTCTACACAGTTTTAGGAATTGGGAATATGGAAGAGACTGAAACGTATGATGTGGATGGGAAGAGTCGTAGTGGAGGTAAGAATGGGAATCAGTGGGTTTGTAGTGTACTGAAATCGATAAATGACGGTGTTTAATGGAGATGAGAATATCTAAAAAATGTAAGATCTTGGAGGAAACTGTCCATGTGAAGATAAGTGCTGGATGGAAGGAGGAAATGAAGT
>NW_013766395.1:0-1323 GCF_000517525.1 Limulus polyphemus
TAACCTTTGTTGGCGTTATGTTCACTTATTGTTGGATAATCAGTAGGATAACCTTTGTTGGCGTTATGTTCACTTATTGTTGGATAATCAATAGAGTAACCTTTGTTGGCGTTATGTTCACTTATTGTTGGATAATCAGTAGAGTAACCTTTGTTGGCGTTATGTTCACTTATTGTTGGATAATCAGTAGAGTAACCTTTGTTGGCGTTATGTTCACTTATTGTTGGATAATCAGTAGAGTAACCTTTGTTGGTATTGCGTTACTAGCATGGTTAAACGTATGTTAGTACTATTGTGCAACAATTTAACTATCCAAAAGTAACTGCTTAAGATAAGCTGTTGTGGTACAGTAGCCAATCACTGACCAAAAGAACAGGATTATTTCAACGTTGTCACGTCAGTACTATCCGTGTTTCCCCACCATGGCTATCGAAGCCCGGTTTATAGCGCTATAAGTTTTCAGACTATCCGCTGAGTCACTGGGAACGGGACGAAATTTGTATTTGTAATAAAAACAAATTATTAAATTACCCAACAACAAACATTTTACATAGTTGTATTAATGGAAGACTTGAAAGTTTAAAAGTTTTCCTACATTCTCTTTACATAATTGATGTTTAATGCATTTTTAGCGCATAGTTACACAATGAACTATATGCGTTCTTTCCACTGCGGGCAATCAAACCCTGGATTTTAGCGTTGTAAGTCCGTAAATTTACCGCATACCCAGACTATATTGACTAACTACATCTTCTGTCTGAGTGTTTCACGTAGAAATGTAATTCATGACTACATATATTTACTATGTAATACACGCTAGCCATGACTACATATATTTACTATATAATACATGCTAGCCATGGCTACATATATTTACTACGTAATACACGTTAGCCATGACTACTTATATTTACTACGTAATACACGTTAGCCATGAGTACTTATATTTACTACGTAATACACGCTAGCTATGACTACATATATTTACTATGTAATACATACTAGCCATGAATACATATATTTACTATGTAATACATACTAGCCATGACTACATAAATTTACTACGTAATACATGCTAGTCATGACTACATATATTTATCATGAAAACGTTTCGTGTTAATTGTACAACCCTTTCGCTCACAGTGACACTTGTGAGGGACGCGAATTGATAACATGTGATGTGTCACGGGTCATAAGGGACGTGAAAGATAACATGTGATGTGACACTGATTTTAAAAGGGACGTGAAAGATAACAAGGGATGTGGTTATGAGCGACGTAAAAATAACGTGATTTGACGCTGGTCATGAGGGACGTGAAAGAT
>NW_013766396.1:0-832 GCF_000517525.1 Limulus polyphemus
CAGTCCTGTTTGTGTGGTTTGGGAATGCCATAGAGTTGTGGTGTGCGTGAATCAGTTTTACGTAGACAAAAATAAAGATCGTCAGTAATCAAATTATCTTTTTTCATTTGTAATAAAGTTCTGTTTAATTATTTTTCGTGTGTGTTTGTTGGGTTGTTTGGGATGGCTTTGAATTTCTTTTTATCTGAAAGGATGTCGTTCATTTTGTCGATGTATTCTGAGTTGTTCATGATGACAGTGGTGTTGCCTTTATCAGCTTTTAGAATTTTAATGTTAGTGTCTTTTTTAAGATTATAAATTGATTTGATCTCGTTACTTGTGAGGCTACTTTTCAGTTTACGGGATTGGTTGACTATATTAATAGTCTTGTTTGAGAATTCTTTGAAAAAGTTATTTAAAATACAGTTTTTGGGAACTTCGGTAAACCACATTTTGTTGTAGTTATGTTGTGAAGTCAGTTTTTTATTATGTTTACGTAGATTGTGTAAAATGCAACACAAATGATTATCACTAGCGAACACACTTGTGTTGTGTTAGATAAAATTATAGTATTGTTCTTAAATCGAACTTTACGTTATACAAAACATGAGTTGTATTTTTGAACACGTTTGTTTTTTACGATGTATGTGTTTTTCCGTTTATACAGAAGATATACATTATGTGTTGTCCAGCATACACTCAAGCTCACTTTATGTTGTCCAGGGTGTACTTAGGCTACAAATTATATTTTTAGTGTGCACCAAAGCTACGCGTTGTGTTCTTCAATGTGTACCCAAGTCTACACGTTATGTGTTCTCCAGTGGAAATTCAAGTTACACATTATGTTGTTCAG
>NW_013766397.1:0-834 GCF_000517525.1 Limulus polyphemus
GTAGTGCTAAAAAATTACTATTTTTTCAATAAAGCATTTATGAAAAAATTTGAGCTCTGTACATTGAATCATTTTGATGCAATGAATTGCGTATAAAGAAAGAGCACAATCCGAAGACTTTTCCCGTGCAGTACTCACCCCCCCCCCCAAAAAAAAATACTTTTTTTTTAGAAAAATGTTCACAGATTTTTAACAGTTTCTTAAAATGAGGTATGGATACTACAATTACTAATTACTAGAACAAATAGCCGCCCGTAGGGCGTCGTTTCTATTACTGTATGAAATAATGTCATAATATACTGATTTTTAAAATTTTAATGCCATCTTTATCCAGAACATTTGCAATATACACTCAGAATATATATATATCACTAGCACCAAAATACAGACCCCTTGTATTTACAGAAACAAAAAAAGGGTGTCTTCACGGCAGGAGTTGCACCATGGTATTACTAACACATTATTTACTGTGGTAGGCTCAGGGGAAGATGGCCGAATTTTTTAAAATTCAACTGAAATTTCTGTTGGAGAAGGAGGGGCAAATAAAAGACTTGTTTTAGATCCGAATATTTCTATCAGTGGCACTGTTATAGACAACCCATTCAAAACCTTTTGTTACGACAGCGGAAGTCACGCGACGCTGGGAGCATGCGCGCTGGGGTTTCTAGAAGGATCGTGACTTAGCGGGCAACCTCATGAATGTCCCAGCGTTTGCAAGACGCTCTCTCTTTTAGTATATAAGCCGGAGATAGATTGGATTGATAATTGAGTCAAGCGAGCAGTAGGCACCGTAAGTAAAGTGTGTGAATCGCTGTGATTTATAGCGTGTGTTAT
>NW_013766398.1:0-834 GCF_000517525.1 Limulus polyphemus
AATAGACGGATATAAATATTCCTGACTTTCACACAATGACGGATATAAATATTCCTGACTTTCACACAATGACGGATATAAATATTCCTGACTTTCACACAATTTATTTTTTAACATAACATATTATTACAGCATTCATTATTACCTTACCAAAGTTTTGTATAACGTTTAAGAACTCAATATGTATATACTTAAAACATGATATACACTGTGTGATGGTCAGGGGAACTTTGTAGGTGGTAAGGGTGCTTTCTGTTACCCGCTTTCAACACCCAGCTTTTAATGTCCTTTGATAGTGTTTCACGTGATTAACTAATCGACGATCATTGGCCGCAGAAGTGTCTTACGGGCCGAAGTTGAAAGGTCAGGGGTCAAAGTAGGAAGTGGGTATAACTCAAGAAACGGCTTTTCATATCACCCTTATGGTGGTTGTTGGAGTAGAAACTTCAACTGAGTTTATGTATTATTGCAATAGGGGAAGCCATTTTTCTCAATGCAGTCCTAAATAGAGAATGCTAGCGCCCTCTCTGAGATATATAAGACGTTTGCGTGGTACCTTCCTCCCCATACTTTGTGTATGTTGTGTTATAGAACATTTAATATTTTAGTGTAAGGACGTAGCGCCATATATGTATGTAGTTAACGTTAATTTACGTTAGAGATAAATGTTCAATAACAGCAATAATGGGGGTTGAATGGGTTGTTAACCCCCCCCCCCCAGGACATGCCTGTTGTTCTAAACTACCATCCCACAAAGTTTGGTTGATATTGGACCAGCGACCTAGGAGTAGTTAGATAATAGACATACAGACAAACACGAAGATTTTTTTTGTG
>NW_013766399.1:0-932 GCF_000517525.1 Limulus polyphemus
TGAAGAGAGACAACAGCAGTGGCAAGAAAACCTGCAACAGTGGCAGCTCGAACAGCAAAATAAACAAGAAAAGAAATTACAGCAGTTGTTGGAGGAAAAAGAAAAGAAACAAGAAGAACGGGAAAGAAACAAGAAGAGAGACTACAGCAGTGGCAACTGGAACAAGAAAGAAAACACGAAGTACAAACGGAAAACATTAGTAAATTTAAAAGCGAATTAGATACATTAAAGGATGATTTATTGTCTTTTACACAAAGAGGATACATTAGCCATCGACTTAACCAGTCCCAGACAATGGCAAGTCTCTTCCAGACCCTGCAGCTAAACCCTAATGCAGACATCTTCAGCCCTGTTAGAAGTCACATCCCAGATGTGAATGTCAGTAATAGGAGTGATCCAGTGCAAAGGAAGCCAAAGGAATTCGATAGGAAGGCACTGTGGGAAGCATATAGAGCACAGTTTGAGCTACTGGCAGAGATGAACAGTGGAGCAGAAAGCAGTATATCTGGCAACGAGCTTGAAGGGACAACCACTGGAAATACTTGGACAGTTGTCAGCAGATGACAGACACAACTAAAGAGTACTGGTGTCGGCTCTAGAACTCAGGTATGAAACCCCAAATCAGTTGGAAGTCTACAGGGCTAGGTGTAGGACGAGAGTCCGTGCTAAAGGGGAGAGCCTGCAAGAGCTCGCTCAGGACTTGGAAAGCATGGCACACAAAGCCTACCCAACTGCACCACCCAATCTCCTCAAGTTGTTGCTGAGGGATCAGTTTGTAGACGCCTTGGATAGTCCACAACTAAAGATACAAGTGAAGCAAGCACAACCCCTCTACTATGCAGGATGCAATGGCCAGAGCTCTTGAATTTGAATCCTACGTTAAGTCCAGCACAGAGGTACCAAGGTTGGTACAGTCCATCTGGATTCAAGGG
>NW_013766400.1:0-831 GCF_000517525.1 Limulus polyphemus
AATAACCCTACAACAATGTGGCAGAAAGTTCTATGGACAGATGAGACCAAACAGAATTTTGGGGTTAAATAACAAACGGTATATATGGCGGAAACCCAATATTGCTCATGACCCGGCAAATACAGTTCGAACTGTCAAGCATGGTGTTGGGTCCATAATGCTGTGGAGATGTTTTTCTGCAGCTGGCACTGGATAACTTGTACGCATTTAAGGGATCGTGGACAGTGCAAAGTTTACACAGATGTTGATGGTAGACCTGAAGAAGTCAGCTGAAAAACTAAAACTCGGTCGAAGGTTTACATTTTAACAGGACAATGATACCAAACATAGATCAAAGACAACCCAAGAATTCGGAGAAACAAAATTATAGTCCTTGACTGGCCAAGCCAAAACCCAGACCTAAATCCACTAGAAAATCTGTGAAGATACTTGAATATTGCTGTGCATCGAAGACATCCTTCCAACTTACATGAACCGGGGGATATCTGCAAGCAGGAGTGGGAAAACATACCTCCAGCATACTGTGTAAAGCTTGTGGAGGGTTATCCCAAACGATTTTCAGCTGTCATTGTTGCCAAAGAAACGTCAACCAAATATTAACTGCATAATCATGTTAGGGGTGAAGACTTTTGTAACATGTGTTTTCAAGATATTTTTTGTTATATCACTAAATTGGATAACAATGCGCCTTTTGTTCTTTGTAATCCTTAGATACTGGTGTGAGATTAATATAATAAATATTTTTGGAGATTAAAGTGGTAATGTAGTAACAGTATCTCAACACAGATTAAAGTAGTAATGTAGTTACAGTATCTCAACACAGATTAAAGT
>NW_013766401.1:0-832 GCF_000517525.1 Limulus polyphemus
CTTGCCACTGCTGTACTCTTTCTTCTTGTTTCTTTTCTCGTTCTTCTTGTTTATTTTCTTTTTCCTCCAACAACTGCTGTAATTTCTCTTGTTTATTTTGCTGTTTGAGCTGCCATTGTTGCAGGTTTTCTTGCAACTGTTGTTGTCTCTCTTCTTGTTTCTTTTCATTTTCCTCCAACAACTGCTGTAATCTCTCTTCTTGTTTATTTTCTCGTTCTTCTTGTTTCTTTTCTTTTTCCTCTAACAACTGCTGTAATCTCTCTTCTTGTTTAATTTCTTTCTCCTCCAACAACTGCTGTAATCTCTCTTCTTGTTTGTTTTATTTCTCCTCCAACCACTGCTGTAGTCTCTCTTGTTTACTTTGCTGTTCGAGCTGCCATTGTTGTAGGTTTTCTTGTAACTGCTGTTGTCTTTCTTCTTGTTTCTTTTCTTTTTTCTCCAACAACTGCTGTAATTTCTCTTCTTGTTTCTTTTCTTTTTCTTCCAACAACTGTTGTAATCTCTCTCTTCTTGTTTCTTTTCTCGTTCTTCTTGTTTCTTTTCTTGTTTATTTTGTTGTTCGAGCTGCCACTGTTGCAGGTTTTCTTGCAACTGCTGTTGTCTCTTTTCTTGTTTCTTTTCTCGTTCATTTTCTCGTTCTTCTTGTTTCTTTTCTCGTTCATTTTCTCGTTCTTCTTGTTTTATTTGCTGCTCTTGTATTGCTGCCATCAAGTCTGCTAAGCTGTAGGTTGATTTTCCGCCTCTCGTTTCCTATTTTTTTTCATCCCACTTCTGACACCAATTTGTTACGTCTCCGTTTGTTAATTAACTTTCCGTAACTTCGTTCCGTACG
>NW_013766402.1:0-835 GCF_000517525.1 Limulus polyphemus
CCGGGTGAACTGACCTCGTGGGCCGGATCTGGACTGCTGGCCGTAGTTTGGTGACCCCTGTATTAGAGTATACTAAACTTTACACATTATATAGGCTACACTAACGTGACGTTTAGGCGGTTCCTTTAACTATTATATGTGATGTACGTGTTTTGGGGGGTAGTTAATGAAAGTGTTCCAAAACGCGATATTAATTTCTTGACGACCTAATAAATTGATATAAGATAGTCTATAGTACTTTATTTTATCTAAATATTTAGTGACTAATCTTTGTAATTATATGTAAGTAACAACTTCAACCGACAGACGGAAGTGCTTTAGTGATTTGATATAATATACAGTTGTTTATAATAGCGAAAATAAAAATAATAATATGAGGCGTAGTCTGAATTATAGAGAATATTACAGTCAGTTGTAAAAACAGATAGACAACATAGTAAAAAACGATTTAGATAACGGAGAGTTTGTTTGTTTGTAATTAAGTACAAAGCTACACAATGGGCAATCTGTGCTCTGCCCACCATGGGTATCGAAACCCGGATTCTAGCGTCGTAAGTACGCAGACATACCGCTGTGTTCCACTGGGGGGGGGGGTATACCAGAGAATAGAAACTCTTAAACAATCAGTAAGTTTAGTGAGAGGTAACCTTGGAACATGAAAGCTTGCTTCCCTTATATGTAATTGTAAAAAATGTAACTACTTCGCAGGGTGTTGGTGGATCTTCACCAAAATTGGTGTGGAGGTTTATTAGATACATGCGGAGATACATGCACACTTGTAATTCCACATTTTGTGTTTTGCAGTTTCTATGGGCGTTTTTTACAATTACATATA
>NW_013766403.1:0-831 GCF_000517525.1 Limulus polyphemus
GTTGTGTGCAGTCAATTAAAGTAGTCTTATTCAGTATCGAGTATTTTACTGACATATGTTGTGTGCTGTACAATTAAAGTGTCATAGTCAGTATCGAGTATTTTACTGGCATCTGTTGTGTGCAGTACAATTAAAGTGTTTTATTCAGCATCGCGTATTTTACTGGCATCTGTTGTATGCAGTACAATCTTATTCTTCACGTGAATGGTATAGAAGATTTATATCAAAGTCGCTATTATTACTGATGGCCTTTATGTTCCATCATACAAAAAAATCAATGACAGTATTTATCACGTCTATGAAATCAATTATAGCGGTGTTTTCCAAACTTTAAATAGCGGCACTCTGTTAACTCGGTAAAATTTCCGTTGCGCTCCTCCCCTTCACGTTAAAATAATTTTTGCAAGTGATAAAAGCAAAATCAGCATTATCTTTACCTGTTTTTCATAATGTTTTTGAATGAAAAAATGCTTGTAAGGAATGAGTAAATGCGAGAACAAAAAAAGCTTTGAGAGCAAAGTGATAGTTATGTTAGGTTATCATCTTCTCGAACTCGTCTTCTTCTTACTTCGTTATTTTTGGGCTCTCCCTCCAAAAGGCCACCCCCCACAGCCACCAGTACACCCCGAAGTACAGAATTATAGTATTATCTCTGTGTTAGGCTTATAACAAGATATATGATCATTATATTATCGTATGTACGTCCGACAGATTAACAGAAGGGCGGATCATCAGGATATACACTGTAAATTTAAGTCTTGGTACTTGAAAGCAAGTTAACGTAACCGCTAAATGAAAAAGTGTGTGAAAATAATGGAAAAACAGCTTAAT
>NW_013766404.1:0-832 GCF_000517525.1 Limulus polyphemus
ATTATTAACTGATTTACACCATAAAAGACTTCAGAACATTATTCAGTTAGTTATATTGTATCATTAACTGATTTACATCCTAAAAGACTTCAGCAAATTATTCAGTTAGTTATATTGTATCATTAACTGATTTACACCATACAAGACTTCAGCACATTATTCAGTTGGTTATATTGTATTATTAACTGATTTACACCCTAAAAAACTTTAGCACATTATTCAGTTGGTTATATTGTATTATTAACTGATTTACACCCTAAAAGACTTCAGCACATTATTCAGTTAGTTATATTGTATTATTAACTGATTTACACCCTATAAGACTTTAGCATAGGCTAAATCATAGGTTCCCCTTCCTTTAATTTTGAATTCCCTCTCACCCGTTTGTCAGAACGCAGTCCAAGCTGTTGTCCTTTATTCCGAACTACTGACCAGAGGAAGGCAACTGGCACGACGCATCATCCACTTTATTTTATAAGTTGTTATTAATTATTATGTATCACCATTTTTGAAGTACAGTTATTTTCATTTTTAACATCAGATACCAAATGTAAATAAGATTATTTTGATATTAGCTGGAGTACTTGTTTCCTGACCGGAAGTTATGTAAACCGGAAGTTATGTAAATTAGTGATTAATTAAAGGTGATTATAGGACGTGAAAAGTTGATTCCCTTATATGTAATTGTAAAAAGCAACCATAAAATCTGCAAAACACAAAATGTGAAACCGCAAGTTTGGATGGACCTCCGTATGGATCCAACAAAACTTCATGCCAAATTTGATGAAGGTCCATCAATAGGGGATGAAGTAGTGGTAAAAAACGCAAAAAA
>NW_013766405.1:0-834 GCF_000517525.1 Limulus polyphemus
GATTCACGCGCTTGACTCAATTGTCGTCTCAATCTCAGTCTGCAATTTAATTCCATTGTTGCCGTCACTTCTTGGTGGTCTTATATACAAGAATACCGCACATCTAGTAAACACTCGAGGCTTCACGATGGAACATGAATTTTCTAGAAGCTCATGACGTGTTACTAGCGTCACTTGACTTCCGCTGTCGTAACACTGCCCCTTATTTAGTATTGTTCGTCCCGAACAATAGCCACTTACATTAAACCAATAAACAATTAACAATAACTTAATTAAATGTCTCGTTGGCTTCTGCTTCATGTGGGTTCATCTGCTTCATCAGGAAACGTCCTATCATTGGTATCACTCACATCAGTGGTGGTAACTTCATCAAGGGCTTCACTGTTTCCCTTCTCAAAACCGAGTACAGTTCTTCTTCGACAGTGGCTTTTTCAGGTGACACGTCTTCAGCTGCGTCATTTGTTCCATTCTTCACTTCATCCCAACTAAAATGTCCTGGACCGTGAAAATGCCAAATCCTGTTGGCATGCACCACCTTTGGCTTATCTCACTGACCACATTTTATCCGGAAAGTCACGTATGAGAGACGATCCACTATGTCATGTGGGCCATCCCATGGAGAAGACAACTTAGGAGACTTCCCTTTGATCTTCCTGGGATTATACAACCACACCTTGTCTCCTGGTACAAAGCTGACTTCAGTAGATCTCTTATCACAAGATAACTTCATCGAATCAGCAGACGTTTTCAAGTTTAAATGCACTTGATGGTGAATATCATCCATCCTTTCCGATAACACTTTTACAAACTGACACATTTTCAGGCAACTCTTCA
>NW_013766406.1:0-833 GCF_000517525.1 Limulus polyphemus
TCAATTCCTGTTCCAGTGTCCAGTTGCACTTTTCTACAATCCCTTCAGACTGTAAGTAAAGTGACGTTGTTCTGGTCTTTCATATGCCAAACAATATACAGCATTCATGGAACACAGCTGATTCAAAGTTACGGTTTTGATCCGAAAGCAGTTCATATGGCATACCAAATCTGAAGAAGAAATCACTAATAGCCGAAGCTACAGTTGTATCTTCCTGATTTGGTATTGCATATGCCTCAGGCCACTTGGTGAAATAATCCATCACCACACAAATGTGCCTGTTTCCAGCACGAGTTTGGGGCAGAGGACCAGCAATATCAACAGCTATTCTTTCAATTGGTGTGCCAACTTGATATAACTTCATTGGAGCACGTCCCTTATGCTTGGGTCCCCTTTTAGCACAAAAATGTACTGCATGTCCTGCACCATTCTTCTACATCTTGCCTCATACCTATCCAGTAAAATCTCTGTCGTAGGTGACTCAATGTCTTCTTAACTCCGAGATGTCCTCCTGTTAAATTATCATGGGATTGACGCAGCACAACTTCTCGTAACTTTCTCGGTATAACCGTTTGCCAGGTCGTCACTTTCCCAACTGCAGTTTCCCATCACCAGAGAAGAATACCATCTTCAAACTTCAACTGGTCCCATTGTGCCCAATAGTTCTTTATCATAGGGCTTAGACTAGACACCTTTTCCCAAGCAGGGCACAAAACACTTGCTTTTAGAAAATCAGTTATTGGCTTCAAATCTTGGTCTTCTCCTGCTCTGATTTAATATCTATACCTGGTTCTATTTCATCATCATCAACTCGTTCAGTCACTTTGACTTCA
>NW_013766407.1:0-831 GCF_000517525.1 Limulus polyphemus
GCATGTTTGGTGGGATGCGGATTCGAACCCGCGACCCTCAGATTGTGAGTCGAGCGCCTTATCCACCTGGCCATGCCGGGCCCGTTCCCATGGAACCAAAGACAATACGATTTCGTACATTAATTTCATGATTTCTAGTTGGTAGAAGCAATAAACATTTGAAGAGTGATAAAAAAAAAATTAGCGCTTATTTTATACTATTTTTTGTTTCTCTTCTTATTTCACAACTTATTTCTTATCTATATGGTAGCTCAATTTTATGCTTAAGTTTTTACTTCGTTTCCCGAATGTCTGGGTAAAATAGATTTATAAATTTGAGAAAATCTTCTATCACAGTTGTTTACAAACACACACACACAGTTGGTATTTTTGCTGCAAACCTAACAATCATTTGAAAAATTAGTAATTATTAGGAATTGCAAATGAAAAGAACTTTTACTAAATTAATTCCGCCTTTTTGTAACCAGTTACTGCAAACCGTTTTTAGTCTAAGAAGTTTGATAGTTCATAAGTTCCCAAAGAACTGGAATGGAGTGAAAGAAAGGCAGAGAAAACATTAGAAGTTTGGCCAAGAGTTAAAAAAATCCCGACTCTAAACATTTTTAACATAACACGTTATTTTCTATTTCACGTTGAACAAAGAAAACACTGGCTTGTTTTGCTGTTTAATTTGAAAATGAGTTTTTGAGTAAATGTAATGTAATTTTGACAAATATTATTAAACGTTATGAGAAATTTGCTTTAAACGCGGAAAAGTTTGTTTGAATTTCTGCGCTAGCCGTCCATAATTTAGCAGTGTAAGACTTAGAGGGAAGGTAGCTAGTCATCACC
>NW_013766408.1:0-850 GCF_000517525.1 Limulus polyphemus
GTAATAAAATAGTTGTAAATTACTAGTATATGTATATATATATATATATATATATTTTAAACCAGTAATGGCTATATAACACTTGTTTTTTTAATTTAGTAAACTGACGGTTGTACTAAAAAGCTATGTAGATAAAGCTACAGAATCCACGGAGTTCTTACTAGAAACCATGAAAGCCATTGAATATATCTTCAAGTTCATTGTTCGGTCCAGAGTACTGTTTGCAAAGTAAGTATTTTATCTTTTTTTTTATGTTAAAAAAATTTTTTTTGGAAAGTTAATTTGTCGTTTGTGTTTTGTCATATTTTAATGTGTATTATATGCAATAAAATTATTTTAATATTGTTACGACAGCGGAAGTCTTGTGACTCTGGTAACACTTCATGAGTTTCTAGAAGGATCATGACTTTTCTTGGCAACTCTAGTCTTTTCCAGGTGCTCTCTGTTTTAGTATATAAGCTCGGCAAATAAAGCGGAGATATAATTGCAGATAGACAGATGATTGAATCAGGGCGAGTGTTAGTGACCGTAAGTAAAGTGTGTGAATCATTGTGAATTATAGTGTGTGTTGAAGTTAAAGTGACTGTGGAAATTCTGTGTATTGCAAAGTTGTATCGAGAAAGAATAAACTAGTTTTAGTTAAAAAAAGGACTTGTATCGCTGAAGCTCCTCGGGAAGAATTTATACCGGAAATTAACAACCACCCAGAGACGTAACAAATTAGTGTCAGAGAGTGGGACTGAAAAAAAAGATGGAAATGAGAAGTGGCAAATCAAACTACAGCTTAACAGATTTGATGGCAGCAATACAAGAAAAGCAAAAGAAACAAGGAGAATGAAAAAAGATACAA
>NW_013766409.1:0-831 GCF_000517525.1 Limulus polyphemus
TATGATTGAGGGATTTTGCGAAATATCTAGAACAAGGATAAGTTATAAATACAAATAAATCATTCAATTAGCAAGACAACAGTGAATCAGTCAGTTTTAAGTTGATGTAGTGCCACTTGTTTAGTAAAATTTCAAAATGAAGAATTTATTGTTGATCGAGTTAGTGTTTCTGTAATTTAATTAGGAAATTAATTAACTTTTAAGTTAGTAATGTGCCAATCAGAGTGAAGTATTAAGATTAGTTTGTTTGTTTGTTTTGGAATTTCGCGCAAAGCTACACGAGGGCTATCTGCGCTAGCCGTCCATAATTTAGCAGTGTAAGACTAGAGGGAAGGCAGCTAGTCATCACCATCCACCGCCAACTCTTGGGCTACTCTTTTACCAACGAATAGTGGGATTGACCGTCACATTATAACGCCCCCACGGCTGAAAGGGCGAGCATGTTTGGTGGGATGCGGATATTTAAGATCAGTGTAAAATACTGCATATATTCAGTTACTTGATAGATTAGTTGCGAAATTGTACAAGTAAATTTATTTGTACGTTAGTCGTAGTACCATTAGCAAGATATTGCTATTGAAACATCATTTGTAAACTTAGGCCTACAAGAATAACTGGAGAAGTGATATTATTCGTGGGCGCCTGCAGGAAGGGGTAAGGGGGTCACTTGACCCCCCCCCCTGGATTCTGGCGACTTCCAGTCTTCCATAGAATAAAACTATTTCGATTTCGTATTTTTTTTTCAAACTTGAGTTACCCCTCCATGTTTCTTTTCTGCGGGCGCCCTTGATATTGTTACGTCTCCGTTTGTTAATTAACTTTCCGTAACTT